>NW_006408748.1:2328960-2332958 GCF_000296735.1 Chrysochloris asiatica | reverse complement strand
CTGTCTACCCTGTGTATCGACGGGGTAGGAATGATCTTCACTGTTAAGATTTGTTCTCTCTTTTGAGCTACTGCATCCATATGTGTAGGTCAAATTCATCAAAATGCATCAGATTACTCTTTTTTTCCCCTCTTCTTTCTTCTAGTTGAGTTTTAATCATCCAGCCAGGGCAAGTGGGTATTATCTGCAAGTGTGGGTGTTTCTGTGCATATGCCCTCTCTTCATATCTGCTGGATGCTTCACTCTAGTCCTCTGTGGCTATGTCATTGACTCTAGGCCCAGGGTCCCCATGAGTCGCCATACTGCTGGCCAACCAGGTCTCCCATCGGGTTCACAAGAGTGTATTAAACATGGTCGGACTTAGCTCACAGCTTCATTGCTGTTTTTCCCTCACTTCCCCTTATCGGTAACCAATGGAGTCGCCATTCAGACCGCATACCTACTCATGTATCCCCCTTGAATCTTAGTCTTGGAAGGGGGTGTACCCTAAGGGGCCCAACCACTTGCCTTGATGTCTCCTGGGTGAGCAACTTGATTTTTTTATAGTCAGGCAGACTGCCGTTATTGTTTTTTATTTCCTGTAGGTCTTTCTTTCAAGCTGCTCCAGGCTGGTCTGTTGTTGTTGTTGTGAAGTGCCATCGAGTCAGTTCCGACCCATAGCTACCCTGTATAGGGTTTCCGAGGAGCAGCTGGTGAGCTTGAACCACCGACCTTGCAGTTCAAGCGGCTTTGCAGTCTGGCTCATTAGCCCAAGCGCCACACCAGATGATAGGCCATGTTTTTTTAAGGATAAGATGGCCTTTTCTGTACAATTTCCTGGTCTATTTTAAGGAAGCCTGTTGCTCTTTTGGCCCTTTAGCTTGGAATTGCCAGATCTTCATTGTCTTGACCTTCCAGGCTGAAATAAATTTGGTGTGTTTTCTCCTGTCACTTTTTGTTATAGTCGTTTGAAATCTTCCTACATTTTTCCATTAACCTAAGTGTTTTACTCTTTGGATTAAGTGTGGGTCATCATAAACTGCAGAGTTTTCTTGCTGCAAGACCCTTTTCCAGATGATTTCAAATTTTGCATTGGTTTTGGGGGTCTTCACATCCAGAGAAGCCTGGGAAATTCCGTGTTTATCTCTGGAGTCTTGGGTTATATATAGACTTTGTAGAACTCTTTGCTAACTCATCCCAGGCCTTGGTAAACAGTCATATATAGCCCATTGTTTCGCCTTCTGTATTTAATTATCTGTGGCTGTCTGCCTGCTCTTTTTGGAGACTCTGGAGGTCAGGGAGGACCAATTAGGCAACAGGTAGGCTTGTTGATGGAATAAATAAAGATCAAGTTGAATTTTCTTTGTCTTTAAAATAATTCATTGCTAAAATGAATTATTTGTAATGATTTTCCCATACAATTTAGTAAGACTTAGAACAAAAACTTCAATCCAAGAAACAAAATTAAATTGTCTAAAATTGATGATGATAAAATTATTATTTTAGTGTAGGTGTTGCATAGAATTTGCAGAAAAGTTAAGCAATCCCAAGTGTTCTTTGTTACATTGTGATTTATGTTACAACTGGAGAGAGTGTGTCTTGTTTGTGTGCATATTCATGTTTTGCTCCATACAACTTGTAACTGTATGAATCTTTGTTTTTATCTTTAGTGGGTGCATATCTGTAGACCTGCCTTAGGGTAAAGAACAGTTTTGTGCTCAGTCAAAGCCATTTTGAAAGAGGACTGAAAATACCTGAGTATGAAACTAAAAAGTAATTACCTATCTGAATATCAATAATAGTGACAGTTTCTATTTATGGATCATATATACCAATCGTCATACCTTCTTAATACATTTCACTGGCACATCAACCCTGCCAGCCTCCTGTATATGAATTCTGCTGTGGCTCTGTGGGCTGATGCAGTAGACTGCAAACTCAGTTTGAACTGCAAGGTTGGTGGTTCAAATTCACCAGCTGCTCCTTGGAAACCCTATACAGAGTCGTTATGAGTCGGAAATGACTCCATTACACTTAGCAACAACAACACAGGATAAGCCTTGGAAGACTCCTGGATTATGAGTGGGCCTGCTAACCGCAAGGTCAGTAAGTTGGAATCTACCAGCTGCTCCGTGGGAGAAAGATGAGACTTTCTGCTCCTATATAGATTTATAGCCTCGGAGACTCTTATACAGTGTCACTACGAGTCAGAACCGACTTGGTGACGTACCGCCACTACCACCACAGGTAAGCACTAGACTGATAACTGCAAGGCCAGCATTAAAACCCACCAGCTGCTCTGCAGGAGAAAGATGAGGCTTTCTGCTTTTGTAACGATTTCAAGCCCCAGAAACCCTATATTGAGTCAGAATCAACTTGATGGCAGTGGGTTTATTATAACCTAAGGTCGGCATGCATTTCTAATAGTCCTTTATTTTTGTAAATATGATTTGTTATTGAAAAGTTGCAAAAGATAATAGCATATGAAACCAATAATAATAAAAAATCTGTAATACACTTGTTAAGCTATCTCTAATTCTTTCAGTTTTATTTTAAATTCATTTTTGTGTAATGAGATATAGTATCCTTGTAACTTTACATATCCTGATATTTTTGGTTTAATATAATGAGCATTTTTATCATGGCTTTAGAAACTTTCTCAACATGATTTTAGCTGGCTGGTATTATAAGATATTTTTAATAAACTGATCTACTTAACGGTTTCATTTACTGTTGGTCATAGATTTGTTTTACACTATCAAAAATAATATTGTAATAAATCACAGCTTTAAATAGTTAACCCTAAATACTAAATAATTATAGTAACTAGTCTGATTTTAAAAAGAAGTTATATTTAAAGACATTCTAGTGATTTGAAATGGAGTGATTTTAATCCTAAAGCAGCAAATACATAATAGAATTGCAAAAATTTACATGAACCTTTTTACCAGAGCCAAAAAAAGAATGAGGAAAAGAGTGGCTTTTACTTTTCAGTTTTTTTAACCTTTTGAATTTTTAAAAAACCATACATGCATATTGCTTTTAAAATAAAGATTCAGCTCTTTGGAAAAGTATATTTTCCTAAATGAAACCATTCTGTATGTTTATAGTGGAGTATATATTTTGTTTGTAACATTTTCAACTTCATTGCTTTTGTTTTGAAGGAGAAAGTTGCCTTCTTGTTACTTATTTTCATACTAGATTTTCATATCCTTTTTTTATATATATATATATATTTCAGTCCTTAGCACAGATGTGAGTTTCAGTTTTGTAAAACATATGCTGAAGCTAACTAATGCTTGGCTGCACTCATTAACAAATGCTACATTTGCAGAACTATCATAATTTAACAGCTTATAAAGATGCTTCAAATCAAGTTCAGAACAGGTGGTAAGTGGTCAGTGTTTTGACTGCTGTTATGGTTTATCTTTTAAATTTATTTTGTTGTTGTTGAGATTGTACACAGTAAAACATAACACCAATTTAACCATTTCTGATGTGTGCAGTTCCTTGATGCGGATTGCATTCTCTGAGTTGTACAATCATTCTTGCTCTCCTTTTCTGAGTTGTTCTTCCTCATTAACAAACTCACTGTTGCTAAATTGTTGTTGTGGTCACTCTGATCCCATGATAGTTCTTAGAAGCATAGTACTCAAGGCAGACATTTACTAGTTAAACTAAACTGTACTTCAGGGGATAGTTTTGGTATAAGGTGTAAAGATTATCTCAGGGCAGTACTTTCTGGGGTGTGTCCAGCCTCCATGACTTCAGAAACTCTGAATTTTATGTATTTTCCCCTTTCTGATCATAGTTCTTTTGTAGAATCTTTGGTCAAAATGGTCAGTAATGGTAGCTGGGTACCATCCTGTTCTGTTCTCATGCCAAGGAGGCAGGGGTTCATGGACAAGTAGCCACACCTTCCATTTCTTCCTCCTGTTCCTAACCTCTGTTGCTCCAGGCAAATAGAGACCAGTTGTCATGTTTCATTTTACCATATACTTTTGTGTGTGTGGGGGGGG
>NW_006408748.1:2314025-2324970 GCF_000296735.1 Chrysochloris asiatica | reverse complement strand
ATGTTCATGAGGGATATTGGTCTATAGTTTTCTTTCTTAGTAACGTCCTTCCCTGGTTTTGGTATGAGAGTTATACTTGCTTCATAGAATGTATTAGGAAGTTTTCCATCCTCCTCTATATTCTGGAATAATTTGAGTAGGATTGGTGACAGTTCTTCCCTGAATGTTTGGTAATTTAAGGTTTTTATTGTGTATTGAGTGAAAGTTTACAGGGCATATCTTCAGTTTTACATTCAACAAATCATACACCTTGTTTCGTTACGATGATTGTAATCCCTTCCATGTACCATCAGTTAACAGTATTTCTCTCTATCCACTTTAGCTTTTTAAAAGACAAACAACAACAACAAAAAAACACCACTCAGGCATATATAATAATTTACATCTCCAAAGGGCACATTCTACAAGTCTACTCCTGGCCACCAGCTCTTAGTCCCTCTCTTCTTAATCCATTAATCTGGAGTCCTCAGCCTCTCCCCCTCTCCATGCCCCCACCTCTGTCTCCATCTCTGGCACTGCTGCTTCTCTGGAGAAGATCCCATGGTTTGTATGAGACAGATGAGGACAGATGCTCGCTGGGTGACATATTCCATGAACTCAAATATCAGTGCCTAGGAATTGTGTAAAGGGATGAACACGTATGTTGGCTATGATCTGATCCCATAACCCCAAATCGTTGACACTGCTTTGTGGACATGCAGACAGTTCATTGATTTTGCTAGTGTACTTCACATCTACAGGCTGTTAAGGACAAAGCAGGACCTCATAAGGAAATCTACCTCTGTGTCATCCAGGAACTTAAACCAACTTTAAATGAATTGGGGATCTGCACTCCAGAGGACATATTATCAGGAGGGACCAGTCACTGGAGAAGGACTTCATGCTTGGTAAAGTAGAGGACAGTGAAAAAGAGGCAGACCCCACCCCCAACCCCCAATGAGATGGATTGGCAAGTGACAGCAAAAATCGGGCTAAAGTGTAGCAGCAATTGCGAGGATGGTGTAGGACTGGGCAATGTTTCATTCTGTTTGTACAGAAGGTTGCTATGAGTCAGAACCAACTTGACGGTACTTAACAATACTCCAAATGAACTGGGCCTTGACAAAGTGACAACAAATGGGCTTCCCTGATATTTTGGTATTGCTACTTGATTGTAAATTGTCACCTGGAAATACTGATAACATACTATCTTATTTGAAAAAGCAAAACAAAATTTATTGATAAAGATTAACGATTTAACGTCAATATAAAGAAAACACATATCCTCACCACTGGTCCAGTAAATAATGTGATAAATGGAGGAAAGATTGAAGTTGTCAAAGACTTCATTTTATTTGGATCCACAATTAATACTCATGAAAACAGCAGTCAAGAAATAAATGACAATATTGCATTAGGCAAATCTGCTGCATAAGACCTCTTTAAAACATTCAAGAGTAAAGGTATCAGATTGAGGACTAATTTGTGCCTGACCCAAGCCAAAGTGTTTTCAATAGCCTCATGTACGTGTAAAAGTTGGGCAATGAATAAAGACCTTAGAGGTACTGATGTATTTGAGTTATGGTGTTGGAGAATATTAAAAGTACCGAACAAATCTGTGTTAGAAGAAGTACAGCCAGAATGTCCCTTTGGAACCAGAATGGTGAGAATTGTCTCAAACTCCAGGCGTGTTGGCAGGAGAGACCAGACCCTAGAGAAGGAAATCATGCCTGGTAAAGCGGAGGGTGAGTAAAAAAGAGGAAGGACCCCCAACAAGAGGATTGGCACAGCAGCAATGGACTCATCAATTGTGAGCCTGGTATAGGATCCAGCAGTCTTTTGTTCAGTTGTGCATGGTGTCGCTATGAATCGGAACCGACTTGACAGCACCTAACAACAGCAATAACACATACTAATAACATTACTTGTGATGTACCTCCCAACTTCAGAACAAACCATTGTTAAGTGCTGTCTAGTCAGTTGTGACCCATAGTGACCCTATATAGAGTTACCGACGAGCAGCTGGTGAGCTTGAACTGCCAACCTTGTGATTCAAACTGATCTTGGTGTCCAGCGCATGAATCCACAGCGTCACACCAGGACTTGTTTCTGGTAATACAGCTGTTAAAGATGGTGTAAGCATTGTTTTTTAAATAGAGATAAAACTTGGATAGCAAAAATGTTGCCATGTTAGTTATTTATAAGTAAGTCAATGAATTTTTATTACACATGTTGCGGTATTGGGCACCCATTACCACTATCTCTTTCCAGTATGTTTTTGATCATGTCAAGCAGAAACTCTGTACCCATTAAGTAATAACTCCTCATTCCCATGAATACTTTGTTTCTACGCAGTGGTTACAAATCGGGCTGCTAATCTAATGGTCAGTTCGAAGTACCAGCTGTTCCGTAGGAGAAAATGAGGCTTTTTGCTCCCATAAAGATTTACAGCCTCGGAAACCCTCTACAGAGTCGCTATGAGTTGGAACCAACTCCACAGCACATAGCAACAATAACAATGCATTTGCTTATTCTAGACATTTCAATTAAGTGGAATCATACTCTTTGTGTCAGGCTAGTCACTTAGCATAATGTTTTCAAATTTCATCCATGTTGTAGCATGTATCCAGAACTATTTTGTTGCTAAATAATATTCTACTGTATATACAAAGGGGCTTCAAAAAATTTGTGAAACAATTCCATTGTCTTTAATTCCATTTTCCCATGAACTTTATGAAGCCCCTTTGTATATACCACATTTTGCTTATCCACTTATCATTATGATTTGGGATTACATAGTATAGAATTTTTATATGTTCTGTTGAATTTTTCTGTTTCTAACTTGTGAATAACAGTCTTATGAGTTAAATTTTTTTTTACAAGAATATATAATAAGTGCTTTTGAGTAGAGACCTCATAATGTGAAGCTTTTGGTTAGGGTGCCAAATATAAACAAAGATAATTGGATATTGAGTATAAACAAAAGTTTTTCTTTAACATTTATGATAAATGGACTCCCAGGTCATGGCAATATGCAGAGGGAATCTTTGAAATTGCAGAAGAGTAAGTAGGGTACAGCCACGGAATTACAGGAAATTAGAATGACCAAAATTTAGAACAGAAGACTTCTTTTCTTTTTATGCACTTGAGTGATAGCTCTGGCCCCAGGGGAACACAACCACTCCAAAACAGTACACAGAAACAATCTGTGGGTGCAGGGTTGCAGACTCCTTAAACTTGAATTGATCTACTGCATTTTACAGTTAAAAAACACTCTTTACAAATTGTCTCTTGATCTTTGCAACAATTCTTTAAAATGAATAGTTTCAGTTATTTCTTATTTTAGAGATAGAGAAACTGAAGTCACCAGAGAAGCAAAGTAATTTATCTATTTCTCAACTGTGCTATAACTCGAGTCATTTGTCTAAAACATGTTTTTTCTACTATCTCGTATCTTAGCAAGTGTTGTCTAAGGTAATTTCTAGAATATAATCAGACACAGGTGAGGAAAAGTCACTGAGGAAAGAGAAAGTAGTATCTCAGACATAGGAAAATAGAATCATAGTAATTTCTAGAAAATGATGGCCAGCCTGGAATGGGCCTGCAACAGAATTCTGTGCTGCAGAGAAATGGGGGAACTATAGAGATAAGGGCATTCTGGGTGACCTTTTAGTAGCAATAGTGTGGAAAGGTAAGAAAAAGAGTTCTTTTTCAATTTTGAGCTCTATGCAGGAAGAGTGAGCTCTATGCACGAAGTCGTTTGTAACATTGATTTTGGTGGTCAGTTATATAAACAAGTTGCTGTTGATGCTGTGTATATCTGAGTAGAACTGTGCTCTATAGAGTTTGCACCACTTAGGAACTCCATTAATGATGTTGTTGTTAAGTGCTGTCGAGTTGGTTCCGACCCATAGTGACCCTGTATAGGGTTTCTGAGGAGCAGCTGGTGAGCTTGAACCACTGATCTTGCAGTTCAGATGGCTTTGCAGTCTGATGCATTAACCCACAGCGCCACACCAGGACTCCTAAAATATAATTATCTTACATAATTAACTTATTGGTCTGTAATTATATTGTTTTTTATTAATCTCTCCTGATAACATAATGAAGTCTCACCATCCTCACTTATTAGGGCCATTCTGACTGTATTTCTTCCAAGACAAATACGTTTGTTCTTCTGGCAGTCCATGGTACTTTCAGTATTCTTCACCGACACCATAATTCAAAAGCATCAATGCTTATGCAATATTCCATATTCATTATCCAACTTTCACATGCATACAAGGCAGTTGAAAATACCCTGGCTTGGGTCAGCTACACCTTAGTCCTCAAAGTAACATCTTTGCTTTTAAGAGTTTTTAGAAGTCTTGGTCAGCAGATTTGTCCTATGTGGTATGTTGGTAGATTTCTTGACTGCTGCTTCCATGGACATTGATTGTGAATCTAACTAAAATGAAATCCTTGACAAGTTCATTCTTTTCTCCATTTATTATGTAGTTGTTTATTGGTATGGTTGTGAATAACTTTTTTTTTTTTAATGTTGAGGTGTAATCCATACTGATCGTCAATGCATTAGTTCTCATTTTCAGCAAGCAGGGTTGTATCATCTGCCTATCACAGATTGTTAATGAGTCTTCCTCCAGTATTAATGCTTCATTCTTCATATAGTCCAGCTTCTCTAATTATGTGCTCAGCATATTGTTGTTGTTAAGTGCCATTGAGTTAGTTCTGACTCATAGCGACCCTGTATAGAATTTCTGAGAAGCAGCTGGTGGGTTTGAACTGCTAACCTTGTTTTCTGCAGACCAGTGCTGATTTCCTAACACATAATTTTCCTGATTTTTAAAACACAGTGTCCTCTTGTTCTGTTTGAGCAATTGCTAATTGGTCTATATATATAGTTTCTACATGAGCACAAGTAAGTGTTCTGGAATTCCCATTCTGTAGTTTGTTATGATCCACATAGTTGAATGCCTTTGCTTAGCCAGTAGATCACAGGTAACACAATTCTGGTATTTTCTGCTTTCAGCTAAGATTCCTATGATGTCAGCAATGATACCTGTCATTCCACATTGTCTTCAGATTCTAGCTTGAATTTCTGGTAGTTTCCTGTCTTATGTATTGCTGCAATCATTTTGAAATATCTTCAGAAAAATTTTACTTGCATGTGATATTAATAATACTGCTTGATAATTTCTGTATTATTTTTGATGGCCTTTTTAGAAATGGGCACAAATAGGATTTCTTGCAATTAGTTGACGAGGTAGCTGTCCTCCAAATTTCTTGACATAGACAAGTGTGCACCTCCAAGTATTGTATTGGTTTGTTGAAATATTTCAATTGGTATTTCGTCAATTACTGGAGTCTTGTTTTTTGCTGATGTGTGTAGTTCAGCTTAGACTTTTTCTTTCAGCCATCATATGCCGTTTCCTGAAATGGTTGATTGTCACACTCTGTGATCTTCCTGCATCATTCAATATTTTATCCATAGAATCCTTCAGTATTGCAAGTGGAAGCTTGAATTTTTTCTTCAGTTCTTTCAGCTTGAGAAATGCTGGGGAGTTCTTCCATTTTGGTTTTCTAACTCCAAATCTTTACACATTTCAAAACTACACTTTGAATTTTTTTTCTCACAACTCCTTCATTTCTTTCAGTTGCTTTAGCTTTTCTACATTCAAGGAGCAAGTTTCAGAGTGCTGTCAGAGTTCTGACATCTACTTTGGTCTTTCTTACTTGATTTTTGTTTTTTTTTTCAGTGAACTTTTGGTTTCTTTATGTATAATGTTCTAAATGTCATCCCACAACTTGTCTGGTCATTAGTGTTCAGTGTGTAAAATCTGTTCTCGAACTGGTCTCTAAATTTAGGTAGAGAGTCCTGGTGTGGCACTGCTGATTAATGCACTGGACTGCAGAGTCGTTTGAACTGCAGTGTCAGCAGTTCAAGCTCACCAGCTGCTCCTTTGAAACCTTATATAGGGTCGCATTGGGTTGGAACCGAATCGACAGCACTTAACAACAACAGCCACATAAGCAGGTCATATTTTGACTCTTGTGAAAGCATTGATATTTTCTTCAGCTTCAGCCTGAACTTGCATGTGAACAACTGATGGCCTGTTCTATAGTTGGAACTCTGTCTTAGTTATGATCGATAATATTGGTCTCTTCTATCGTCTCTTTCCATAGATGTACTTGATGTGATTTCTGTGTATCCATCTGGCGAGGTCCACATGTGTAGTTACCATTTATGTTGTTTGAAAAGAGTATTTGCAATGAATAAGTTATTGGTCTTACAAAATTCTGTCATGTGACCTCTACATTGTTTGTATCAGCACCATATTTTACAAGTACTCATCTTGCCTCATTATTTCTAACATTCACTGTCCAGTCACTAATAGTTATTAAAGTATCTTGATTGCATGTTTGTTTGATCATTTCAGACTGCAGAACTTGGTAGACTTATAGTTTCTTCATCGTTGACTTTAATGGTTGATGTGTAAATTTAAATATGAGTGTTGTTAACTGGTCTTCTTTTTAGGTATGTGGATATTATTTTATTACTGAATTGTACTTCAGCATAGATCTTGAAATGGTCTTATTACAATGAACAGGACACCATTGCTCTTCAATTTGTCATTCCTGGCATAGTAGATAGACCATGCGATTGTCAAATTAAAAATGGTCAATACCAGTCCATTCCAGCTCTGGTAGTGTAGTGGTTACGAATCAGGCTGCTAACCTCAGGGTCAGCAGTTCAAAATTTTCAACTGTTCCGCAGGAGAAAGATGAGGCTTTCTGCTCCCATAAAGATTTACAGCCTCAGAAACTCTACACAGGGTCGCTATGAGTTAGAACTGACTCCACGGCACTCAACTACCGATGCCTAGGATATTGACCCTTATGTGTTCCATTTCCTTTTTGATGAATTCTAATTTTCTTAGATTCATACTCCTGTATTCTGTGTTGTGATTATTAATGGATGTTTGCAGCTATTTATCTTAATTTTGAGTTGTGCTCCCTCAGCAAATGAAGGTACCAAAAGCGTTGCTCCATCCACATTATAAATGTTGACTCCACGTTGAGGAGGCATCTTTTCCTCAGCTCTATTTTAAATTCCTTCTAAATTGATGGATTCATCTTCTGAGACATATCACACAGTGTTCCATTGCTATTCATAAGGTTTTCAGTGACTAAAATTTTCAGAATTTTTCTTCCTAGTTTCTTAGTCTGGAATCTACACTGAAACATGTCCACCATGGGCGACCCTGCTAATATTTCCAATACTGGTGGCATAGATTCCAATATTACAGAAACACACAAGACCCCACAGTACAAGCTGACAGATAATGCTGGAAAACTAAACTAGCATTAATAGGAAGATTCGCAAAGTTCGTGGAAAATGGAGTTAAAAGATAATGGAATTTTTCCAGGAACTTTTGAAACCTCCTCATAGTTGGTGGTGTGTACATTCTGTTGTTTCAGTATTTAAAAATTTAATTATCATTATTGTTAGTGCTTCCACAAGACAGTGAGTAGGAGGAGAGAAAGGTAAACGTTGAAAACTGATTTTGCAAGGAATGATTACATCAGATTCGGATCAAAGGTTGAAACTTTTGGTTTTAAACTGATCCTTTCTAGTGTCTCTCTGTATATTTGTTGGTTCTTCATTGATAATGGAGTTTGGATCGTTCGTAACACTTTTGCTTACAGAATCTGGATAACCTTTATTATATATTTTATTCTAATGACAAAATCAGACTCCTGGTGTGGTGCTGCAGGATAAGCACTGGATTGTGAACCACAAGGTGAGTGGTTTGAATCTATCAGCCACTCCTTAAAAATTCTGTTTAGGGTTGCTATGAGTTGGAACTTACTCGATAGCACTTAAACAACAACAATTGAGTGAAATGGAGGACCAGACAGAAGAGTTTAGACAGTGTAGGATGTACAGTTCAAAAGAAAATTGGGATGTAATTATTTGTTCTCGAAGCTAATAGTTCTGGTAGGAGGGAGAACTACATATTCTTTGTACTGTTATTTTGTTGTTGTTAGGTGCTGTTAAGTCAACTCTGACTCAGGCAACACTGAACAGCAGAACAAAACACTGCCCGGTCCTGTGCCGTCCTCAGAATTATTGTTATGCTTGAGCCCATTACTGCTGCCACTGTGCCATTCTACCTCATTAGGGGTCTTTCTCTGTTTTGTTGACCCTCCACTTTACCAGGCATGATGTCCTTCTCCAGGGACTGGTCCCTCCTGATAATGTGTCTGGAATATGAGAGGCAAAGTCTCACTATCTTGGCTTCTAAGGAGCATTCTGGCTGTATTTCTTCAGACGCAGAGTTGTTTGTTCTTCTGGCAGTTCATGGTTATTGTTAAGTGTCATCAAGTTGGTTCTGACTCAAAGCCACTCTCTATAAGGTTTCCAAGGCTTTTTAATATAAAAAGATTTTAGGTTTTTGTGGGAGCATAAAGTCTCATCTTTCTCTTACAGAGCAGCTGGTGGCCTCAAACCACCTACCTTGTGGTTTGCAGTCTTGTGTTTATCCTGTGTAGCCACGTCACTCCCTGCAGTTTATTATTATTGTACAGTATTCTTCTCCAACTCAAAAAACTTTACAATATTCTTCTCCAACTCAAATGCATCAAGTCTTCTACAGTCTTTGTTTTCTAACTTTCATATATATATGTATTTGTTGTTGTTAAGTGCCGTTGAGTCGGTTCCAACCCATAGCGACCCTGTACAGGGTTTCTGAGGGTGTAAATCTTACGGGACTAAAAAGCCTCATCTTTCTCCCGTGGAGTGGCTGGTAGTTTCGAACCGCTGACCTTAAGGTTCACAGCCCAATTCGTAACCACTACACTACCAGAGCTCCTGGTAGTAGCAACAACAATATATATATGTATATATATATATAGTTGTTGTTAAGTTCCAGGGAGTCGGTTCCAACTCTTAATGACCCTGTATAGGGTTTCCGAGGAACAGCTGGTGAGCTTGTCCTGCCAACCTTGCAGTTCAAACCAGTTTTGCAGTGCAGCAAACCCCACCAGGACTCCTTCATATAGGTATAAGACTGTTGAAAATACCATGGGTTGGGTCAGGAGCACTTTATCCTCCGACTGACACCTTTGCTCTTGATTGAATACTTTGAAGCAAGGTATTGTGTAGCAGATTGTGAGGATTTACTTTATGTTTATTTACAAAGTTAATATTTTTTGAATTGTTAATAAAATCACATGTTGTACATTCAGGAGACACAGAAACGGTACAGAATGTCCTTACTACTATTGTTTCCTAACTTCCTAGGCCTCCTTTCCAGAGGCCACCAGTTAAATTATTATTTTACAATACTAAATTCTTATGATTCAGAACTGTTGGCAAATACCTCTCCACGATTATAGATTTATCCTAAAGGTGTTACTAAAATATGGGAATATCAACATCATTCTTTAATTTTATTTTGGGTATGGAAATACCTGGGTGGTCCCAATGCTTAGTGTGCTCAGCTGCTATTTGAAAGGTTGAAGGTTCTAGTCTACCCAGAAGGGAATCAGAAGAAAGCTCATAGAAGACCTCCTGAAGCCGAGTTCTATCTCTGCACACTTAGGGATCCCACAAGTCAGAGGTGACTGGAAGGCAAACAGGTTTTGTTGATCTCTTCTTTCTGTGTACAGGCATACCTCATTTTATTGTGCTTCACTTTATTGCACTTCACAGATACTTAGCTGTTTTTTGTTTTTTTTTATTAAAAGTTTGTGGCAACCCGATTCAAGCAAGTCCATCAGCAGCATTTACCAGTACCACGTGCTTACTTCAGGTTTCTGTGTCACATTTTGAAATTTTCACAGTACTTTAAACTTTTTCTTAAAGATATTAAACACTTGTTGTTATGTGCCATTGAGTCAGTTCTGACTCCTAGTGACCCTGTATAGGGTTTCCAAGGAGCAGCTAGTGAGTTTGAACCACTGTCCTCTCACTTCAAACCGACCTTGCGGTCTGGTGCTAGGCTATAATAAAATGTAAACATACCTTTATATGTGCTGGGAAAGCAAACAATTCATGTGACTCACTATATTGATATTTGCTTAATTGCAGTGGTCTGAATTCAAACCTGCAGCATCTCTGAGGTATGCCTGTATATATAAATGTTCACATATGCATAAAAACCAACTCGTTTATTATGTCAGGAGTGGAAAAATTGATGTATTAGAGGAGAATATTAAAAGTACCATGGACTGCCAAAAGATCAAACCAATTTGTGTTGTAAGAAGTACAGCCAGAATGTCCCCTGGAAGGCAGGATGGCCAGACTTCATCTCTCATACTTAGGAATATTGTCAGGAGGGACCAGTCCCTAGAGGAAGTTATTGTATTTGGTAGAATGGATGATGAGAGAAAAAGAGGAAGACCCCCAGCAAGATGCACTGACATGGTGGCAGCAGTGGGCTCAGGTGGAGTAATGATTGTGAGGTTGGATCAGGACCCGGCAGTATTTCATTCTGTTGTGCATACGGTTACTATGAGTTGGTACCAACTTGGCACCTAACAACAATTGATTTTTGGGGTCCTGGGGTGGCGCTGTGGGATAAAGCATTGGACCACAAGGTTGGTTTGAACTACAAGACAGCGGTTCAAACTCACCAACCACGCTTGAAAACCCTAAACAGTCGCTGTGAGTCAGAGTGAACTTGACGGCACTTTACAAGAATAGTAGTTGATTCTGACTCAGTGTTCCTATAGGACAGTATAACTGTCCCTAAGGTTCCCAAGGTTGTAAATAAGGAAGCCGACTGTCACATCTTTCTGCCACGTAGCAACCGACGAGTTCCAACCACTGACATGTTGTTAACGGTAGAGCACTTTAACCACTGCATCACCAGGGTTCTGCATATGTTTGTTTTTTTGTTTTGTTTTTTAATTTAAGGTTTTTATTGTGGATTGAGTAAAAGTTTACAGGGCACATCATCAG
>NW_006408748.1:2309549-2311745 GCF_000296735.1 Chrysochloris asiatica | reverse complement strand
TGAATTGTTTCCAATGCTGTATCTATCTTATTTGATTGTTCCTGTAGCACTTTCCTGACTGCTTCCTTATTTTTCTCAACTGCATTGTATAGTGTTTTGATACCTTTTATAATCATTTTTAGGAATTCCTTCTCAGGCATTTCCAGTATGGAGTGTAGGTCTACTTCCAGCTTATTTGCCTCAGTCACTTTATCTCATTTCTGGACATGCAGCATACATTTTTCAAGTTTACATAAATGTATGTATATGTGTGATTGGTTCACAAACTGAAACACTCAATTAAAAGAACAAAAGTGTTATTTTAATTATTAGATCATTAAAGAATTGCCTTTTTCCATCCTAATAAAATCAGTGTAATCATTTAATATAGAATAATTCATCTCAAGGTTTAAATTCTGGGCATGTAGAAATTTGGCATACTTCTGCCCCCCCACCCCCTTATTCATAAGAATTGCAGATTGAGCATACCAGATTTCTGAGTCCATTTCTTTTGAGAGAAATAGATCTCTTAATAATGTTCCTCTTGGAAGAAGGGCCAGGGAACTAATTAACCTCTGTTGAAGAGAGGAAAATAGAGATTGGCAAAAGAGGGTAAATGTACATATTTTTATAATACAGCCTTGTAGGTTAGGTGGAAATCAAATTGTAGTAATTCTGGGTTGTTAGAGCTGACTGCTTTGTTCTGTTTATTTTTGTGTTTAGTTAGGAATGGAACTGAGATGTATATAGGGTAAATTGGAGGTCAGATTATACTGCTGTTATGCTTTGATGTAAGGACCAGGGAGGATTTGTTTTAAAAGAAAAGGAAAGGAAGAAGAACTTTCTAGGTCAGGCCATGCATGCATTTTTTGTCTGGGACCATGACAGAGCTTGAGCAGCAGGGGCCAGAGACTTCAAGTCATAAAATGTCAGAGAATTTAAATGCTTGGCTCTGAGAACGAAACTGCCTAATATTCCAGGGGCCTTCAAAAAGTTCTTGGAAAAATTCCATTGTCTTTTAATGATATTTTCCTGCTACTTCAAATAGAAGTTAATTTTGTAAACCTCTTGGTAGAGTTATAGTGGGAGAGCCCAAAAAAGTTTCTGGAGAACAATGGATGATTATGGAATTAATAGTATATTACTCATTGTTGTTAAGTGCCTATATAGCGTTTCCAAGGAGCAAAGGTTGGGTTTAAACTGCTGACCTTTAGCTTAAGTTAGCAGTCCAGTGCTTATCTAAATGCTAGTGATAATTTTTATTTTTGCCATTTTATATGGACTTTCATAGGATCACAAGAAGCTAGTCCTCTAATCCCACTTTTCCATAAATTTTCCAGTTTTTCAAGCCATATTTCCTCTTAATAGTCCTAGGGTCCTCTGTTTTCAAAATGAAAGATTAACTACTCCCCTCCTTTTAGTTACACATCTTCAACATTTACAGGTATGACAATCACACTTAGTCCTGGTAACCGTTACTCAGACTTGAATCTTAAAATCGTATCAGCATCATTCCCCAACCCCTTTCAACAGATCCATCTGGAAAAGAGGAAAACTATTCAGTGGTGATTCTGTCTTACTCCCCTCATTCTGAAATTAAGCATATTCATGAAAGTTTGTAAACCAGCCACTTCATGCCTTTATAACCTCCCTTTTTTGCTATCTAATGTCTGAGTTACCCATCCCTGTCAACTCAATGTACTGAGGAGGCAAGCTCAATCCTTGATTAAAAAAAAAAAAAAAAAAGGTTCCATTTTAGTTGGAATTTTGAGTAACTGTATCCATAAGCAAAGGTGCAGTTCATCAAATTGTAGCAATTTACACTTGCTCACAGTATCAAGCATCTTTATCTTCATCGGATCAAGTTCTGATCAGCTAGCCATCCAAGCTAGGGCAAATGGGTACTAGCTGCAAGTTTGGGAATTCATGTACACCTCCCTGCACCTCAGCCCAGTTGGCCGATTCACTCTACACTGAATTCAGTTCACTCTATGCTGAATTCATTTTGTTTGTTTGTTTGTTTATGTGAATTCATTTTGTTTGTGAATTCATTTTGTTTGTGAAATTTCATTTCATTTCTATTGTATTAATGTTTACTAAACGTTTCTGATCTTCCTTTTTTTATGTTGATGTGCCTGGTGAATTATTTTTCTTGAGATTACCCTGTAATTAAATTTTTTTCCCTGCTTAAAACAGTCTGTTTTATCTTGAAATCTG
>NW_006408748.1:2307079-2309324 GCF_000296735.1 Chrysochloris asiatica | reverse complement strand
GTAAACTTGTTCCGGTCATCACAAATTCCTTTTTACTTTCTGTTTATCAGGAAATGTCTTAATTTCATTGTCGTATTTGAGGGACAGCTTTGCTGAATATATGATTCTTGGTTGGCAGTCTTTTTCTTTAATAATTTTGAATATGCCTTTCCATTGCCTTCTTGTCTGCATGGGTTCTACTGAAAAATCAGAGCTTAATCCTACTGGTTCTCCTTTTGAAGGTACCTAATTATCCTTCTTTTGAGTTCTGTTTCAGCTAGTTCTATTACCATTTCTTCCTCAGAATATTGATGATTTGTTTAAAGCATACACTCTTGTTTTTTCGTGTGAACTAAAATGGTCTGTATTCTCTAGCTATTGTGGTGGTGTTGTGTTTGTAAAAACAAACAGTGCAGTTGTTGGACTCAGATGGGAGAAACCTCTGGGGGCTCCTGCAATTCAAGGAGCTCATGAGGTGGTTGTAGAAGGGATGTGACAGCAGAGTTTCTGGCCCTAGATGGAGTTCCTATTGCTTTGTTATTGTTGTTAAGTGCTGTCAGGTCGATTCTATCAGGTGGGAAAGAGAAAACCCCTCCCACACACACCCACAAGAAAACAAAACAGAATAAACAAACCAGGAACCAATAATGAAAGGAGAAATTAATAAAGAGAAAAAATAAAGTAAAGCAGGCAGCAACCAGAAAAAAAAAATGTAGTAACTATAAAGACAAAACAGGAATAGGGAAATAGAGCTGTAGAAGAAAACGGTAAGAGGAAATAAAACCAAGCAAGGAAAAAAATCACTTAAGAATAACTAAAAAGAGAAAAGTGGGACAGGAAAATGGAGTGATAGAAGAGAAAAATCAGAGCAAATGATTGAGTTGCATAGAAAGGAATGTCGGGAAACAGGATTACAGAAAGCTTGTAAAGCCCGCCTTCAGCCTATAACTGATTATAATACCTAAAAGGGGTTCTAGAATTTGCCCAGTGAAATAGGCCTCCTGCGGAGCTTTTGCAGTGTATAGGACCTTAGGTGGAATCCTGAGCCCTATCCAGATAACAGTTACTCATTACTGAATCATAAGAAGCTTATCCCCATCTCTTTTCATCAGACTCATCTAGACAAGATGAAAACTATTCAGTGAGGATACTGCCTTCCCCTGCATACTCTTAAACTAAACTCCCTCTTGAAAACTTGTAAGCCAGTCACTTCATGTCTTTATTGCCCCTCATGCCAATATATATCTTACCACGATTAAAAAAAAAAAAAAAATGGAAACAGTTAACTGAAAACGGAATAGCACTTAAAACAGCTTAAATTTACATGAAGGAAGTTCCATGTAAGCACAGTACTATTGAGCAATGTCCTCATAAATTCATTTCCTCATTTACGGGATGCTAATTGAGACTGAGTCAGAGTTGGATTCATGGTGTGGTGCTGTGGGTTAATGCACCAGACTGCAAAACCATTTGAACTGCAAGGTTGGTAGTTCAAGCTCACCAGCTGCTCCTCGGAAACCCTATACAGGGTCACTATGGGTCAGAATCGACTTGACGGTACTTAACAACAAAAACAATTGAGACTGAAGTATAATTTAAAATTCTAGTTGATTTATGTGTTCCTGGCATATGTAGCTACAGAGATGAGAAACCTTGTTAAGAATCCAGTAAATATTTATACAGTGAGTTTTGTGGCTTAAGCCATGAAGGAGGTGTTTGGGGACAGAATGATGACTAAGTGATTAAGACATGGTTCCTTTCTCCGCTACCCCAGACTGCTTTTTCAGGGTAGTAGGGAGCACAGAGGTTGGGATCTAAATTTGCTAAAAGAGACTTTAAAAAAAAAAATTCTACCTTTTATAATTTTGATGAGTGGTGGTTATTCTTAGAAGTACAGTCAAGTCAGGTCCAATTCCTAGCAGCCCTGTATAGGGTTTCTAAGGAGCATCACCTTGTGATTCAAATCAACCTTGCAGTCCAGTGCCTATCCTACAGCCCCACACCAGAACTCCATTTTGATGGGGGATGCAGTTTAAAAAGATGTCTGTATAAGAACCAGTGTGCTAGAACAAACAAGATGGCGGATCGGGTGGAAGTGCAGTAAAGGAGCTCCGCCAACAACACACAGAATACCCAACCAAGCAGGCTCAGGGGATGGTCCCAGAACTTGGAACCACATATAAAGGAATATTTAGAAGGTTGGAAGGCTCACAGCTGGGGGAATTTGTGGCAGAAGCAAGAAATCTATTGCTTTCTAGTCCAGGAC
>NW_006408748.1:2303658-2305696 GCF_000296735.1 Chrysochloris asiatica | reverse complement strand
ATATATAAAAGCTTGAAAGAAAAAAACTGCCACCCAAGAATCAATGTGTTAGTGCTTTCTTAGCATATCCATGTTACAAGGCTAAAGAACTGAGTACGAATTGAGGATTTGGGTATTTCAGTTTCTTTTTTAAAAACCCACATATGTCAAGTCAGTTCCTACTCAGAGTGACTCTATAGGACAGAGTAGAACTGCTGTAGTTTTGAAGGCTGTAATAACAGAAGCAGACTGCCTAATCTTTCTTCTGCAGAGCAGCTGCTGGGTTAGAAACACTGGTTAGCAGGCCAGTGCTTAACCCACGGCGCCATCAGGGAATCTTCTTGGTAGACTGACTTAATTCTAATGAACATTTAATTGACACCCAACAAAATTTTATTTAGTGCCTATAATGTGTGTAGGGAGCTCTGGTAGCGTAGTGGTTATGAATTGGGTTGCTAACCTCAAGGTCAGCAGTTCCAAACTACCAGCTGTTCTGCAGAAGAAAGGTGAGGCTTTCTGCTCCCGTAAAGATTTATAGCCTTGGAAACCCTGTACAGGGTTGCTATGGGTCAGAACCAACTCCATGGCACATAACCACCACCATAATGTGTGTGGGGAGTGTGGTGGTGCTATAGAATAAACACTGGGCTGCAAACCACAAGGTTGGTGGTTCAAGGCCAACGGCCTGCTCCCACAAAGATTACAACCTATACAGGGTCACTGTGAGTTGGAACCCTCTTGAGGACACACAACAACAACAACAACAGAGCAATGGATGAGGGTTCCCGTGGTTTCTCTCAAACTTGTTTTCCATTCTTTTGAAGCTTAAAATTGTAATGGGTATGAAGTGGTTTCTTGTGGTTTTTATTTGCCCTGGATGGTGCATAAGGTTAAGTGCTCATTTTCTAGGGGAAGGGTTGACAATTTGAACCTACCTTCCCAGAGGCACTTCAGAAGACAGACCTGCTTCTGAAGGTCACAGCTTTGAGAACCCTTCAATGCAATTCTGTTCTGCCCACATGGGGTCACCATGAGCAGGTATCTATTTGTTGGCAATTAACAACTACAATAACAGTGGTCAATGATGTTGAGCATCTTTTCCTGTGCTGATGACCATTTGTATATCCTTTTTGATGACATGTCTGCTAAGCCCCTCTGCCCAGTTTTTAAAATTCGATCATTTACCTTTTTGTTTAATTGTAGAAGGTTTTATATATTTTGGATGTTGTTGTTAAGTGGTGGACTCACAGTGACCCTGTATAGGGTTTCCGAGGAGCAGCTGGTGGGTTTGAATTGTGAACCTTGTGGTTCGTAGTCCAGTGTGGATCCTACAGCGCCACACCAGGAATCACATGTATTAGATATTGTTGTTGTTAAGTGCTGTCAAGTGGGTTCTGACTCATAGCAACCTTGGACAGGTTTTTCAAGGAGCAGCTGGTGAGCTTGAAATGCCAACCTTATAATTCAAACCAACCTTGCAGTCCAGCCTATTAACCCACTAAGACACACCAGGGTAGTAGACCCCTATTTGATATGATTCTCTAAAATTTTCTTCCAGTCTGTAGGTTGTCTCTTCACATAATTATTAAAATTATTTAATAAGCAAAAGCAGTTAATATTTATGAGGTCTGTTTATCTATTTTGTCTTCAAATGCTTATGCTTTTGTTATATCTGATAATGCATAATTTAAAACTGGGTCCCACAACTTTCCTCTTAAATATTCTTCAAGAATTTTATAGTTTTAGTTTTCACACTTAGTCCTTGATCCCTTTTAAATTGGTATTTGTGTATGGTATGAGACATGGATCCTGACAAATTTTTCTTCATACATTTCCCCACCGAATGGACTTAATTTATGCGTTGAAAATTACTTTACTATGGATGTATGAATTTATTTCTGGACTCTTGGTCTATATATCTTTTATCCAGCACCAAACTCTTAATTTCTATGTTGTTGTTGTTGTTGTTAAGTGCTGTGAAGTCAGTTCCGACCCATAGCGACCCTGTGTATAGTTTCTGAGGAGCATCTGGTAAGCTTGAACTGCCTACCTTGCAGTT
>NW_006408748.1:2286983-2301068 GCF_000296735.1 Chrysochloris asiatica | reverse complement strand
AAGTGCAGCCAGAGTGTTCCTTCGAGGCCAAGATGGCCAAACTTCGTCTCTCATACTTTGGACATATTGTCAGGAGGGACCAGTCGCTGGAGAAGGACATCATGTGTGGTAAGGTGGAGGGTCAGAGAAAAAGAGGAAGACCCCCAATGAGATGGATTGGCCAAGTGGCAGCATTGATGAATTCAAGCGTGGCAACCGTAGTGAGGTTGGCCTAGGATCAAGCAGTGTTTCGTTCTGCTGTGCATAAGGTCGCTATTGAGTCGGTACCAACTCGATGGCACCTAACAACAACAATTAACATGGGCAGCCACTTTAGGTAACTAAGATGACTGACTTTCATTATCTGCTTTTACACTTAGGGCAGTGATTGGGAGGTGGCATCAAGGGTCTTTAACATTGTACAGGCAAGTCTCTTGATTTTCACATATAGGGTCAAGACCACAGCAAGCATTAAAAAGGGGATAGGGTCACATGCTCAGCTGGACTGAACAGATGTAGATCGATACAGAAGTCAAGTGGGAGGAGCACTAGCGATGAGGTCTGTCAGTCAGGTCCTGTCTCTGGGGTAGGAAAGTGATGAGTCTTCCAAATGCATAGGGACTCTCCTCCCAACATCCGCCCCAGTAGAGTTAGCTGAGAAGTAGAAGAAAGCCTTAGTTCCACAGATGAAAACCTACCCTGCTGGAGCTGTGTTATAAAAGTACTAACTCCAGTAAGACAGGAGGTAAAGGCTTGTTCAACATACAACCCCCCTTCAAACAGAAACCAGACACATTCATTACATCCTTGCCCAGGATATCTCAACATTTTCATCCTGGCAATAGGGGACTAGATCTGAGTGTCCAACCCATAGTAGGAGAAAGAAGAGGAATGCAGTTTTCATTGCAGCTTAAGATCACGGGAAGAGTTCATGGCCAATAGTTGTCCAGGATTTTTCTTGACTCCTGTGTGGTGAGTCCAGGTCTTGAGGCCCGAGAAGTCTGAGAGCAGTGGAATTGGTCAGCAGGATCTTCCAACGCCCCGTCCACTTCTCTAACTGGGAGTTAAGTCCGTCTTTCCATGTTTTGAGCAGGACATGATCTCCTGATCTTGCTGCATCGGACTTTCACTGTTTGGTCCCCTGAAAACAGCTGTTCGAGGACTCAGATTCACCTCTGATGAAGAAGTAAAGACAACAGTGGATTAGTGGCTCCCAGCTCAGCTGAAGCCATTTTTCAATAAGGGAATATGAAAGCTTGTTGACAGATGGACAAAGTGTGTTGAAAAGCAAGGAGATTATGTCGAAAATAATGTATTTGTCTTTTCTAAAAGTTGATTAAAATAAATTCTACAGCCAGAGTATAGATAATTTTTGACTGACTCTTACAGTATATTTCTAATATCAGACATTATAGTTTTCTTCTCTAAAAATTTGAAATGGGAGATATTTTATATTATTCATGTCTGTAATTAATAAAACCAGCTTCCAAACTCCTTTTCCTCTACTCAGGAATACCTCCAGTCTCTGGCCTGGACCCCTTCCCCCAACCATGGCCTCAAAACTTCCTCCAGACAGTAAGCTGGGTCAAGCATAGGCCCACCTCATTTGTTTCCCATCCCTTGAAGAATTGCCTTTCTTACTTGTATTGTGTCCAGTTGTGGGTTAGGCAGAAGGATAAATCTGGTCACTGGTGCTCCTCCCTTTCCTCTCATTCACTATTCTTATTTTTCAGGATCTTTCTGGATATTTCCTGGCTGATGTCATATCGTTTTTTTTCCAGATAAACTTTAGAATCATTTTAAGCTACTCATTTTTTTTTTTTCAGGTGGTTTCTTCCTTGGATAAAGTCTGCTTTAAAACATTTGCGTTTGGGAGCTAATGATGTCCAGGTATTAATTAAACAGAGTAGGGCTCTAGCATCAGGAGCTCTGATTTAAAGCTTCTGAAGACATTCGCATAAGTAGGAAATTAGTTTAATAGTGAAGGGGCAACCATTCACATGAATAGATTCATTATGTTGTTGTTACGTGCTGTCGAGTTGGTTCCGACCCAAAGCGACCCTGAACAGGGTTTCCGAGGCTGTAAATCTTTACGGGAACAGAAAGCCTCGTCTTTCTCCCACGGAGCAGCTGGTAGTTTCGAACTGCTGACCTTGTGGTTTGCAGCCCAATTCATAACCACTGCGCTACCAGAGCTCCTTAGATTCATTTATAAGTCATATTAAAAATGTAGAATCCATATAAGTGCTGTCGAGTCGGTTTCAGCTCATAGAGACCCTGTGTAGGGTTTCAGAAGAGCAGCTGGTTGGTTTGAACTGCCAACCTTGTGGTTTGCAGTCCAGTGCTGATCCCGTACTTCAGGATAATGCACTTGACTGTAAGTCAGTTTTAGCCACAAGGGCGGCGGTTCAAATCCACCAGCCACTCCTTGGAAACTTTATACAGGGTAGCTATCAGTTGGAACCGACTCTATGGCACTTAACAATCCATATAGGATTAGTAATAAATTAATAGTTATAGGTCATTAATAAATATGAACTATATTGTTATTGGAGTCCTGGTGTGGCACTGTGGCTCAATGCGTCACACTGCAAAGTCGTTTGAACTGCAAGGTCAGTGGTTCAAGCTCACCAACTGCACCTTGGAAACCCTGTACTGACTGGAACACACTTAACAACAACAACAATAACATATTGTTATTGGTGCTCTGGTGTGGTGCTGGAGGATAAGCACTGGACTGCTAGCCACAGGGTTAGCAGTTCAAACCACCAGCTGCTCCTAGAAAACCGTATACAGGGTCCCTATGAGTTGGAGCTCACTCTATAGCACTCAACACACATACACATACACACAAATATTGTTTGGAGTTAGCAGAACCACAATGCCTGAGGACACAGTAAACAAAACTGCCCTCATTCCGTCACCAAGTTCAAGTCTTAAGGAGGATAATTCACTAGAAGGACTCACAGATCGTACTGAAAACGATTATACTCATTTGTTGTTCTTAAGTGCCGTGGAGTTGGTGCCAACTCATAGGGACCCTGTATAGGGAGGGCTTCCAAGGAGCAACTAACTAGTGAGTTTGAACAGCTGACTTTGCAGTTCAAACTGACCTTGCAGTTCAGCGCTTATCCTAAATTGCCATACTAGGGTTCCGTTATACTTGTTAAGTTTCAGAGAATTGGTTCTGACTCATAGTGACCCTATATAGGGTTTCTGAGGAGCAGCTGGTGTGTTTGAATCACAAACCTTGGGGTCCAAACCGGCATTACAGTCCAGTGCTTATTCTACAGCACCACACCAGGGCTTCATTATATTTGTTGTTGTTAATGTTGTTAAGTGCTATTGAGTTGGTTCCGACCCATAGTGACACTGTTGTACAAGGTTTCCGAGGAGCAGTTGGTGAGTGTGAACCACCAACGTTGTAGTTCAAACTGACTTTGAAGTCCAGTGCATTAACCCACAGCACCATACCAGGACTCCATACTGAGTTTATTACTGGGAAGAAATTCAGGTTAAAATCAGCTAACGGAAGAGACACAAAGAGCAGCACAGCATCTGGGAGGTTTTCAGAACACAAAATTTCCTAAGGGTATGTTAACTTCTGAGAAGCAAAGTGTGAACTTTCTGGAGTATTGCCAACCAGAGAAGTTCAGCTTTGGTGTGCAGAGTTTTTATTGGGACTTCATTACATAGGGTGTCTTCCTCTGATTGATTTAATATGTGTTTGAACACAGTTTCTAGATTGATTGATCTGACATGAGTCAAAGCTTCCATCCTAAGTTTTTCTGGTGTGGCCAGCTCTACGCTGTGACTGTTAGGTGTGGCTTGCCTCACCGTAATTTATATTATACTGAGCCTTGCTCTGAACAAAGACTCCTATCAAGTAGGTCACAGATTACCTGCCAGAACCCAGGGCAAAGACTACACCTTTCTTTGTAGTTTTTGTTGTTTTTGTTAAGTGTCATCAAGTTGGTTCCAACTCACAGCATTTCTGTAGAGCAGCTGGTGGATTTGAACCACTGACCTTGTGTTTAGCAGTCCAGTGCTTATCTTATAGAGCCACATCAGGAGTCCAGACCTCTCTTTGGGCAAGAACATATTCTGTACCACATAATAGAAAACTGTTATGAATCTATACAATATATACGTTGTTGTTATTAGGTGCCATGCAGTTAGTTCTAACCCATAGTGACTCCATATACAACAGAGCAAAACACTGTGTGGCCCTGTGCCAGCCTCACAGATGATGTGCTGGAGTCCGTTGTGACAGCCACTGTGTCGGTCAACCCTGTTGACAGTCGTCTGACCCTCTACAAATTATTTATAGCGCTGAATGAAGAAAGTAACTCTGAATAATAGTCTTTTAATATTTTTCTTTCTTTCTAGATCTAAGCACTCAAGTTAAATCAAGCTGGGTAATCATGGCAGAAGGTGGATTCGATCCTTGTGAATGTGTTTGCTCTCATGAACATGCAATGAGAAGGCTGATCAATCTGGTGAGATGAACAGGACAGTCCTATCCAGAACTGAACTGTACCATTTTTGTATGAGAATATTGGTTATTAAGGAATATTCATCTGATGGTCACCAAAAAGTATTTTATAATGGAAAGTTCACAGTGGTTTAAGTCATGTGGTTAATAAATGTTTGCTAGCAATACTTTTATTAAAGATAAAAGCAGATTACTATCTTAATTCATAGTTGGACTTAAAAGCTGATTAAATTGGCCATCCTGGGTAGATAGCACATATTAGTGTACAGTCTTTTCTAGTGTATGTTAATGTAAATTGTCTTCAGCTACATGGTCCTTATTTACTTGGTAAATGACTATAAAATCACAGTTTCTGTTGTTCAAACCCAATTTTGACATATGACAAGATAATTCAAATCTCTGTATAAAAGATTTCCAAATCAGTTATTTGATATAAACATTTTTTTTTTCCTGAAAAGGGTACGCTATTGTTGTTAAGAGCCATCAAGTAGGTTCCAACCCATAGCGACCCTGCATAGGGTTTCCGAGGAGTGGCTGATGAGCTTGAACCGCTGACGTTGCAGTTCAAATGGCTTTGCAGTCTGGCACATTAACCCACAATGCCACACCAGGACTCCTTGAAAAGGATATAGGTAATATCAAAGATGACAGTAAAATTTTGATTTGTTGTTGTTGTTAGGTGTCATTGACACCATAACGACTCATAGCGACATTATGCACAGCAGAATGAAACACTGCCCGATCCTGGGCCAGTCTCACTACTGTTGCCATGCTTGAGCCCATTAATGCTGGCACTTTGCCAATCCATCTCTCTGGGGGCTTCCTCTTTGTCTCTAGACCTTACCACACATGATATCCTTCTCCAGCAAGTGCTCCCTCCTGACGATGTGTCCAAAGTATGAGAGACAAAGTTTGGCCATCCTGGCCTCCAAGGAGCCCTCTGGCTACACTTCTTCCAACACAGATCTGTTGGCTCTTTTGGCAGCACATGGCATTTTCAATATTCTCTACCAGCACTATAACTCAAAAGCATCAATTCTTCTATGGTCTTCCTTATTCACTGTCCAGCATTCACATGCATATGAGGTTATTGAAAATACCAGGGCTTGGGTCAGGCGCACTTTAGTCCTCAAGCTGACATCTTTGCTTTTCAACAAGGTCTTGTGCAGCACATTTGCCTAATGCAATACGTCATCTGATTTCTTGACTGCTGCTTCCATGAGTGTTTATAGTTGATCCAAGAAGCTGCTAGTGTGGCCCTGTGGGTTAATGCACTCTACCACTAGGTCAGTTTGAACCACAGGATTGCTGGTTCAAGCTCACCAGCTGCTCAGAGACAGCATTTAATAAAATTTTGATTGGAGAGTTTTTAAGACTTTATCCTTGTCCTAGAAGAATTGATGCATTTGACTTGCAGTGTTGGAGGAGAATATTAAAACTACCATGGACTGTCATAAGAAAGGCAGATCTGTGTTGGAAGAAGTATAGCCAGAATGCTCCTTGGAAACCAGGATGGCCAGACTTCTCTCATAATTCAGACATATTATCAGGAGGGACCAGTCCCTGGAGAGGAATATCATGTGTGGTAAAGTGGAATGTCACAGAGAAGAGGAAGACTCCCAATGAGATGAATTGGTACAGTGACAGCAGCAGTGGGCTCAGAAGTAGCAACAGTTGTGAGGTTGGCGCAGGACTGGGCAGTGTTTCATTCTGCTGTGCATAGGGTCACCATGAGCTGGTACCAACTTGATGGCACCTAGCAACAACAATCCTTGTCTGTAAACTTAAGTGCAGGGCTGTTGATAGTATAGTGTACCATTGATAATGGGCAAAATAATTTGTTGTTGTTTACTATGGTTATGCAAAAGTATATAGTAAAAGCAGGCACAGATATTTGCTCAAATATTTAAGTGGTTGTTGTTAAGTGCCGTCAAATTGGTTCCTCCTCACAGCAACCCAGTATAGGGTTTCCAAGTCTGTACATCTTTGTTGGAGCAGAAAGCCTCATCTTTCTCCTGTGGAATATGTGGTGGATTTAAATAGCCAACCTTGTAGTTTTGAGTCTAGTGCTTTTCCTAGAGAGATACTGCCCTCCAAATTTTTGTTGTTAAGCGACTTTGAGTTTGTTTTCATTCATAGCAACCCTGTATAGGGCTTCCAAGGAGTGGCTGGTGAGTTTGAACTGGTAGACTTTCGGTCCAGAGCTTATCCTACAGCACCACACCAGAACTCAATTTTTTTTTTTAGGTGGTGGCAGTTAATCAGCAAGTTTTCTGCTGTCCGGTTGTGACTAAATAATAAGAAATGTATTTCTTGTGAATGGCATACCTTTTAGGATTAGCATATATTGTTGTTGTTGTTGTTAAGTGCTGTTTTGTGAGTTCTGACTCATACTGACCCTTTTTAGGTCAGGGAGCAGCTGGTGGGTTTGAACTGCTGACCTTGTGGTTAGCAGTCCAGTGCTGGTCCTACAGTGCAACACCAGGAGTCCTGGGTTAGAATATACTAGGATTTATTTCCACCGCTTGTCCGTCAGGCTGCCGTACTGTGGTGGCTTGCATGTATCTGTGATACTGGAAGCTGTGTCACAGGTATTTTAAATAACCAGCAGGGCATACCTCTGGGGGGCAGGCTTCAGCTGAACTTCCAGACTAAGACAGACTAGGAAGAGAGGTGGTTTGCTTCTGAATGTTTAGCCACTGAAAACCTTATGAAACCAGTCAGAATACCACCAGAATATTAAATATTGAAACATGATGAATAGCACCAGAATATTGTCGGGAGTCTTGGTGTGACACTGTAGGATAAGCACTCAACCATAATACTGGTTCAATCTGCAAGGTCAGAGTTCAAACTCACCAGCCATTCCTTGGAAAATTTCTACAGGGCTTCTGTGAGTTGGAGCCAAATCTACAGCACTCAACAACAACAACAACACTGTCAAAGAAGTGCCAGAAGATGAGCCCCTCAGGTTGGAAGGCACTCAAAATGCAACTGGGGAAGAGCTGCCTCCTCAAAGTCAAGTTGTCTATGATGACATGAATGGAATAAAACTTTCATTATCTGCAGATGGGTCTCTTGTGATACAATGGTGAATAATTGTTATCAGGACTGCTTGTGAGGGTTGGAAATGTAAAAGTAGATGTTTTGTAGCAAGGAGGGGAGTGATTAGCTTTTCAGCCTAGGAGTGGAGGTCCCTGGGACCATCAAGGTAGAAGAGCGGAGAGCGGGACCCTACCCTGAGAAAAAGATGGTAACGTGGAGAGATGGAGCAGCTGAGGACTTTAGACACAGAGAGAGAGGGGCTGTGTGCTGACGACCGGGGGGCAGACTTGTAGGGTATACCCTTTGGTTGATTGATGATGCATGGAGGGGATTGTAACCATAGCAATGAAATGATATACAATAGGATGAATGTAAAACTAATGTTCTCCCATGTAAACTATCATATAATACACAATAAAACATTAAAAAAAAAAGTGGAGGAAAAAAAATAACTTTCATTATCTCCATTTGCTGATGGGCACAACTCAAAAAGAGGAGAAACAGCTGTAAACATCCATTAATAATCAGAACATGGAACGCACAAAGTATGAGTCTAGGAAAATAGGAAGGAGTCAAAAATGAAAAGGAACGTATAAACAGTGGCATTTTTGACATTAATGAGATGAAATGGATTAGTATTGGCCATTTTGAATCTGATAATCACATGACTTATTATGCCTGGAATTACAAACTGAAGAGGAATGGTGTGGCCTCCATCATCAAAAAGAACATTTCAAGATCTATCTTGAAGTACAACTCTGCCTGTAATCAGCTAGTATCCAAACATCTACAAGGAAGACCACTTAATACAACTATTATTCACATTTACTCACCTATCAATAAAGCCATTGATGATGGAATTGAAAAATATGACCAACTTTTTCATTGTGAATTTTATCAAATGCGATCAAGATATATAAATAATTACTGATGACTGGAATGCAAAGGTTGGAAACAGAGGAAGGATCAATAGTTGGAACATATGGTCGTGGTGATAGAAATTATGCTGGAGGTCAAATGATAGAATTTTGTTATCAGCATTCTTGGAAGCAGCAAATGATGTATTGCATTAGTTAAATCTGCTGCACAAGACCTCTTTAAAGTGTTCAAAAGTTTGAGGACTAAGGTATGCCTGTCTCAAGCCATGATACTTTCCACATCTTCATATGCATGTGAAAGTTAGGTAATAAATAAGGAAGATCTTAGAAATATTAATGCATTTGAGTTTTGGTGTTTGAGGATAATATTAAAATTACCATGGACTGCTAGAAGAGCAAACCAGTCTGTGTTGGAAGAAGTACAGCCAGAATGCTTCTTGGAAGCCAAGGTAGTGAGACTTCATCTCTCATACTTAGGACCTACTATCTGGAGGGATCAGTACCTTACACTAACAAAAGAAAAAAGATGATGACCCCCACTGAGATGTATTGTCATAGCAATAGACCCAAGCATAACAAGAATTGTGAGGATGGCACAGGGCTGGGTAGGGTTTCATTCTGTTGTGCATTTGAGGTGGAATTGACTCTCTGATACCTGACAACAACAACAAAGATAACCCACTCCTAAATTGGATTATGACCACAGGCTTGTTGTTGTTGTTAAGTGTCATAGAGTTGGTTCAACTCCTAACGACCCTGTGTAGGGTTTCTGAGTAGTGGCTGGTGAGTTTGAACCGCCGGTCTTGTGATTCAGACTGACCTTCTTATATAAGCACTTGGTGTGGTGCTTACACTACAGCACCACCCCAGGACTCCAGACCACTGGCATAGAGGTTTGGATTTATAACAGATTTTGGAAGAGTGCTGACGTGGTACTGGAAGAGAAGCACTAGACATAAGATCGGTTTGAACTGCCAGGTCAGCAATTCAAACTCACCAGTTCAGACTCACCAGCCACTCTTCGGAAACTACATAGGGTCGTATGAGTCAAACCAACTTGACTGCACTTATCAACAACAATTTAGACTGGAGCCCTGGTATGGTGCTGTATGATAAACATTAGACTGCAAGATTGGTTCAAATCCACCAGCCGCTCCTCAGAAACCCTATACAGGGTTGCTATGAGCCGGAGTCGACTCCATGGCACTAAACAACAGCAACATAATTTAGACCATAACATTCTTTGCCTCTCTCAAATTCATGTCCTAGCCACACGCAAAATGCATGTGGTTCACCTATCACATCATCCCCCAAATCTTAAGTCAATTCCAAGTCTGAAATCTCATCTTCTGAATCATCGCAAATATGGGTGAATCTTTAGGCGTAGTGTATTCTGGGACAAAATCCTTCTTCATCTGTGAACCTGTGAAATCTAGAATGCAGGTTATGTGCTTCCAAAGCACAGTGGTGAAACAGGCACAAGGTAGACATGTCATTATAAATGGGAGGAATTTGAGAGAAAGAAGGGATAGCATGCACCAAGCAAGCCTATAACCCAGCAAAACTATTTCTGTTCGATCTCAAGTCTTGAAAATAATTCTCTTCTTCTGGGCAATGGCCACGCCCCCCAGACTCTGGGTGTTGGCCACAACCTCTGGATTCTGAGTGGGCAATTTCTTGGTCCTGGGCTTTACTCTGCTTCTTCAGCTTTATGCAGCTCAATTCACTTAGTCCAACTGAGTGGTGACTCTGCCTCCGTGGCTCATGGTGTTCTGTTCTTCAGCCTCTTGGTTATGTTAGCCCCACCCCCTCAGCTTTGGACAGTGACCCATTCCCTTAGCACACCTTAATGGCAGCATCTCATTCTGGAACTAAGTTGGCAAAGATCTGACTCTGAAACCTACTCTTTGAGATCCAGGCGACTGTGGTCCCACCCTTTGAAATCAAGAAAATCTTGTTAGTTGTGTTCCATCCAACAGTTCTGCTGATTGCTGAGCTGCTCCAGTATTGGTCCTTATCTTGTGTTGGGGAAAACAGTTGTAGCTGTTTTGCCCTGTTTCCCTCCTATAAAATTCCAAGTGGTAAATAGTGTTCTCTCCTTTCATTCTATCTTTGGTCCTCTTCAGTCTAAGCTGATGGATTTTCTGCTCTGATTGTTAGGTTCATCAGTCACAGACTTAATTTCTTAAACAAAAGATTGTGTAATCACATCCTTGAGGAACATTTTAGGACACATACACTTAAGTTTGTACAATAGAATTTTCTAAGACTTTAAGTTGTATTTTCATTTTGCACAGTTCATTTTTAAATCCATCTCTTTCACATTTTACTTTAAGCAGCAAGGAGAAGACACACAGCTGCTTAATAGAAATCTCATCCTCCAGATGTCCAAGTTCATCACTAACAAGTTCTGCCTTCCACCATACAATTATACATAATTCAGACAAATTCTTGGCCACCCAATAAGAATCATGACTCTCTTCCATTGTCCAATCACATTTTCTTAGTTATCTTTTAAAGCTTTACTGGAAGCACATTTGATGTCCACATTTCTAGCAGCGTTCTTTTTCCAGTGCCATGTGTATTCTCTAACATGATACAGACTTTCTTTATAGCTGTCCTTACTCCCTTCAGAGCCCTCATCAGAATTGCTTTTGACATCTGTAATTCTATGAATATTCTCTTCAAGTTATTCCAAGCTTTTGCTGTTTGGCACCATAAAACGCTTCTTGTTTCAAATAGAAAATAGAAATCTGGGGAAACTTGAGTGTTTTGATGACTATTTATGGTAAGCTCAAAAAAGACAAAAAGAATTTTCTAGTATGAAAAATCATTATGAATATGGAATTGTAAATCCAGACTCGATAATAAGTATTTGGTGGTGTTGTCAAATGCCATCAGTGACTTGGTTTCCTGAAATGATGAACAATTCTTAGTAAAGTTGTAAACAAAATTAAGTATAATCTTCCCTTAATGTACAAGTTAAAATCTAGTTAAACTCCTGGCAAATTTAGTGTAGAGTAAGTCTGTCCACAAAATGCCTTGTCTGTGAAATGGAGTTAAAATTGTGTGCTCAGACTTTTCACTTGTATGAATATGTGGCAGGACACTGAAAGTCATATGGGATGGAAGCCATTCACAACAACCAGTATCTGCCTCTCAGATCTCCAGAATTCCTTAGGGATGGTACTGCCCCACTTGAGAACCTTGTATGAAAGGTGAGTCAGGGTGAAAAAGAGAAACCCAGTCGAGCCAGTGAAACCAGACAAGAAGAATAAAGCAAAGTATGGTTAATGGAAAGCATTAAGTATGATGGCGCATTTGAATGGACTGTACGCCCCTGTTAAAATAAACAAATTTAAAATTTTGAATGCTATTTACTAGGGAAACAGACAACAAAAACAAACTGTCATTAAAAAAGTGGTAAAGGGATTGAAAAAAGCTGCCCAGAAGAACATGATACACTTATTTTCAGACAAAACAGAATTCAAAGCCAAAACAAAGAAATTGAACACAGGAATAATACAGGCAAAAGATAGAATCCAGTAAGAAAACATGAAACTTTTATGCCTTGAATAGAAATTGCAAAAACTATTTAAAATACATTAACTTGGGAGGTTAATGTTTGTTTTGTTATTGTGTACAGTTGTGTTGATTCTAACGTGTTGATCCTATATTACTGAGTGGTGTATTTTAACACTGGTGTGGTGCTACAGGATAAGCACTGAACCACAAAGTTAGTTTGAACTGCAAGGGTGGTGGTTCAAATCCACCAGTCGCTCCTCAGTAACCCTATACAGGTTCATTGTGAGTCAGAATCAACTCAATAGCAATAAACAATAACAAAAAATATTTTAACACAAATAACACATACGTTACTTGTGTAAAACTACAGTGAAACTGCCTCATTTATCATTGTACAAGAGATGGATTGACATAGTGGAAGCAACTGAGCTCAAACCTAACAATCGTGAGGTTTTTCAGTAGCCTCATGTGCATGCGAAAGTTGGACAGCGAATAAGCAAGACTGTAAAAGATTTGATGCATTTGAGATTTGGTGTTGGAAAAAAATATTAAAGGACTGCCAGAAACAAATGTGAGTTGGGAGAAGTACAGTCAGAATGCTCCTTAGAAGCCAAGATTGCCAGACTTCATCTCTCATGCTTTGGACATATTATCAGGAGGGACCAGTCCCCTGGAGAAGGACATCATACTTGGTAAAATGGAGGGACACAGAAAAAGGAAGACACCCTCAGTGAAATGAATTGACACAGTGGCAGCAGTAATGGGCTCAAACATAGCAGCAATTGTGAGGATAGTGCAGGACCAGGCGGTGTTTCGTTCTGTTGTACATATGGTCACTATGGGTCGGAACCGACTTAACAGCACCTAACAACAACAACAAACTTTCCCAAATAGCTGTCTCTCTTTCTTCCTAGTCTGTGTTAATCTGAAAGCTCCACTGAAAACTGTCTACCTTGGATAACCCTGCTGGTATTTAAAATACTGGTGCCATAGTTTCCATCATCACAGCAACACGCAAGCCACCACAGTAGGACAAACTGACAGATGAGTGTTGATAATATAGCACAGCATTATATAAATGCCATCTGATATCTTTGCACCATTATCGTGTCTTTACTGTGTGTGTTTAGGTCGGTGTAATATATTTATAAGGGTATAGATGATGTTTGAAGGCTGTACCTCAAACTCTTTATAGTGGTTATACTTGGAAGGGTTTGCTGGGGCTTGAACACTGTTTTAAACCCATAGAAAACCTTGGATGTAGATAGGACTCACTGAAACTAGTTACACTTACAGTTATGATTTATTGCAGTTAAAGGATACAATTTAAAACAAGCAAGGGACGAAATATATACTACAGAGACTAGGAAGGTTTCAAACCTGGAATTTCCAGTTGTCATTTCCCTAAAATCAGGGAAACATACTCTCTTGATATTGATGTGTGACCATCCACAGAGTATTGCCAACCAAGCCATGTTGTTCAGAGTTTTTATTGGGCTCCAGCATGATTCATTGCCCACGTGGCTGATCCCCTCTGGAGATCGACTGGTACTGTGTGATCCAGAACATTTCCCTACCAATCCCCAGTCTCATAGTTGATGGGTTCAGAGCTAACACTCTTAAATGTCACTGTTAGTATCTGACTGGCCCAAGGCCCTGGTGAACAAACATACACACTCTGTTAGGCTTGACATTTCAAGGACCTAGAGATTACTTGTCAGATGTAGGGAACAAAGGCTAGACCTGTCTTAAAATAAGGATAAATCTTTTTGCTGTATGGTTATATTCAAAATTACTAACGACAGAAAACAATCTTTTTCACTAAAGAAAAATTTTAGAGGCACTTTATAGTTATATGATTTTAAAAGAAAATGTATTTTACAATCTTAGGGTTTTCATTAGTTCTAAAATTTTATTCTCTTCTTAGCTCTGATTTCTAAATTGATGGAATTTGTTCTCATCAGTATGTAAAACGAAATGTTGTTGTTGTCAGGTGCTATCGAGTCAGAACCGACTCATAGCGACCCCATGCACAGCAGAACAAAACAAAGTCCGATCCTGGGCCAACCTCACTACCGCTGCCACACTTCAGTCCATCAGTGATGCTACCTGGCCAATCCATCTTGTTAGGGGTCTTCCTCTTTTTCTCTGACCCTCCATCTT
>NW_006408748.1:2278179-2282793 GCF_000296735.1 Chrysochloris asiatica | reverse complement strand
TGTTATCAGGACTGATTGTGAGGGTCGGAAACGTAAAGGTGGACGTTTTATAGCAAGGAGGGGAGTGATTAACTTTTCAGTCTAGGAGCGGAGAGCGACTGTGTGCTGAACACCTGGGGGATATGGGGTGGGGGAAGGATTGCATGGAGGGGATTGTAACCATGGCAATGAGATGATATACGATAGAATGAATGTAAAACTAATGTTCTCCCATGTAAACTATCACATAATTCACAATTAAACATTTAAGGAAAACAAAAAGAGTCTATTGTGGTCCAGAGGGTTTTCATTGGCTAATTTTCAAAAGTCAATCACTAGGCCTTTTTCTTCTTGATCTTTCTGGAAGCTCTGTTGAAACCGATGATTGGTGACTCTTCTGTTTGAAGTACTGGTGGCGTAGATTCCAGTTATTGAAGTAACACACAAACCACCACAGGATGACATAGTGACATGGTATATTTTGCTGTTAATTGCTCTTGATTCCAATGTACCCAGTGATAAATGTGGAATTTTATGTAGAAAGATGTCAGCACAAAAGTACCGTGTGATTATAAATCATTTTTTAAAGTTGTCAAATATTCCACAGACAAAAATACACAGGTATTTCCTCCGATGGTGTTCTTTAAGAAAAAAAGAAAGAAATCATTGATATTTCCTTATAGTCATAAAGATAATCTGGAGAGGAGTTTTCCCTGTTTCCATTGAGGCTGCCTGTGGAGTTGTTCTGGCCTCGGCCTTGTCTACCTCTGTCTGTCCCTACTTTCTCTTCCTGCTGCTCCGCCTTGCGTGACTGACTGACTGTTTCTGGGTTCATGGTTTCTTCTATTAATAGTAGGCACTTTTAAAGTGTTGTTGTAAAGTGCCGTTGAGTCGGTTCCGACCCATAGTGACCCTGTATAGGGTTTCCAAGGAGCGACTGGTGTGCTTGAACCACTGACCTTGTAGTCCAAATGGCTTTGCAGTCTGGAGGGAGAGAACAGATGAATTTAGGAATGTGAGACTGGATTATGATTTGTCTTTTTCCTCTTCTCTGTTATAGGCCAAGGCTGGAATGCAGATAATCCTATTTTTCTTCTTTTTTATTTGTGAAGCTTTGTATTTCAATTGAGTGTAATTGAAACTTCTGCATTTTTAATTTACTTACATTTGTTTCCCTTAAGTAGTATAAGCATGTGATCTAGGAGATTCTTGGCCAGATTCCTGAAGGCCCAATGAATGGTGACTGATGTTTCAGATACTTAAATAAGTTGCATTAGACCCTTTGGACCTTTCCTAGGAGAAACATCTGTGTGCCTTAAAAGTTTCTTGAAAAATATCTTTAAATACTGCATGTGTGTCTTCTGCTGTTTTTTTTTCCTGTTTGTTGTTGTTGTTGTTTTTAATAAAATATATAAATATATACGAATATTTACTTAAAAGTAAAGATCAGTGCATTAAAGTAAGGCTAAATTTCCTACTCAGTTCTCTACACCTGGCTCTCTCTTTCCTTAGATGAAGCAGGTATGCATGTTTCCAGATTTTTCAAACATTTTTTAGAATTTATGGTATATGTGTAAGAGCCCAATCTAATACCTCGCATTTCCCATGTTGCTAGAAATCCTTCATAATAAAATGGATTTTATTTTAGTTATTTGAAGAGATTTTAGCAAACTTCCTTTTTTCCAGAGTTGAATACTTTTTATCAATATCATCCAAGAACTGGAAGACTCAGGTAATCCCTATGTGGTTAGTGATACAGTTGATTTTTCCAACTGCGTATATCTATTCCTCACTCCCCAACTCTCTTGGTATCTGACATTTCCCATTTACAACAGTAGTAAGAAATTCTGTCTCAACAATGTGTGTCTGGCAATAACAAACACCAAGGTGTGAGGCAAGAATAACACTAACTGTGATGGTTAAGATTATGTGTCACCTTGGCTGGTACATGATTCTCAGGAGTTTGGCAATTAAGTAATGATGCAGTTATCCTCCGTTATGTGATCTGATGTGGTCATCCTCCATTTTTGCCTAACACTGATTTTTGCATAATAACTTGGTCTTTGGAATCTAACCATGTCACTAAATGAGGAGTGGGGAGTGATGTTAAGCTTTATTTAAAAGTTGAAATAACTATTGCATGTTATCATGGCAAACAATTCAAACAGTACTAAATATACCAAGCCAGAAAAACCACTACTGTTGTGTCGGTTTCCAAGTCACTGCAACCATCCATCTCAGCTGGGAGTGGAAGGAGCAAGCCAGATAGGAGCTGTATGTATCCTACTCGTGGCCTAGCATAGAGAATCACATGTAAGACTTGTGTTGTACTCTTGATTTAGCAGTCAGAAACCTCGCTTGAAAGGGGGATGGCAGCATTCTGATAGTGTTTGGGCCAGAAATACTGCTGAGGTCACTTTTGGAAAAGACTGTCTGCCACATATGTCTTTCCAGAAACTTGATATGCATTTGTCTGTGTGACCAGGATGGACCAGTCCCTGAAGGACATCATGCTTGGTAGAGGGCTGGTAAAAAAATAGCAGTACCCTCAACCAAATGGATTGACACAGTGGCTGCAACTGTGGGCTCACAAATAGTAACAACTGAGGATGGGACAGGACCAGGCAGTGTTTTGTACTGTTGTCCATAGGATCACTGTGAGTCACAACCAATCAGTGAAACAACAATATTTCCCACTTATTTCTGTCTCTTGAAGAAGGAGCCGTGGTGGCACAGCAGTTACGAGCTTGACTGCTAATCAAAACATTTGTGGTTAGAACTCACCAGCCACTCTGCAGAAGAAAGATGTGGCAATCTGCTTCAGTAGAGATTACAACTTTGGAAACCCTATGGGGCAGTTCCATTCTCTCCTATACGTTTGCTATGAGTTGGAATTGAATCGGTAGCAACAGATTCTCAATCTCTTGCTGACAACTGGCAATAATGTCATACCGGAGTACTTTGGGCACCGTAGGATAAGCACTCAACCTAAAGGTTGCGGGTTCAGACTCACCAGCTACTCCTGAGAAATGCTCTACTGGGTCGCTATGAGTCGGAATCGACTCGATGGCACACAACAGCAACAACTTAAAACTTTAAAGCCTTTCTTTTTAGCCACTGCTTTGTGCCATACTGTTTGTCAGCCCATACGCAAGTCCTGAGCATGGGAAAGAAGGGCCCCTCCATGCCACATGAGGTTCCTGAATGGACACAGGAGGATAGCTAGTAAGCTCTTATTTAGGTGCTTCCCCATGACTCCAGAAAAAGACTTTTGTTCTTCATTATTTTTTCCAAAGAATTCTTCCAAGCTATGGTTTCTTATACGAGCTCCATTTATCCAATTTTTGTCTTCAGAATCTTCTCTGTGATCTACATTTCCACCCATAAACCTTTGATTGCCAAGATTTTCTGTTAGGCTTCTCAGTTAGATATCTCATAAACTATTTCAGTTTTTACTGTTTTTCCTGACATATTTCTGTTGCACGCCTCTTCCATTCTTGTAATCACTTTCTTCCTTCTTTCACCTCTAAGAAGAAACCCAATTCTACTCATGCTCTATAGTCACTGCAGTTATTGAAACCAAGTTGTCCCAATCTGATATTTTAAGCAGGTAAATCTATCAGTCTTGCTCTCTACTGTTAGTTCTTTCCTGGAATCAGTGTTAACATGAGCATTTGTCTGGATAGCAACTATTGGCAGTCCCCACTAATCTGAAAAATATTTGAAGCTTACGTCTTCATCCTATAGAATTGCCATGTCTGTTTCCTTTGCAATACTTACGATTTATGTACTGTAATTATTGTGTTTTCACAAATGATTTCCTCTGGAATAGCTAAAATCAACACAGTAGAACCACTGTATCCTCTGAGTAAGTCCAGAGAAAACTGAAATGCATTATAATCCTCTTTGTTCATAGTTCCATCAAAACACTGAGATTCTTTACGGGTTTTCTTTGTGGATGTGTTTTAAAAATTCTTTTAAGACCATAATATATGTATCGTAAGTCTTTGAATATACCCACTGAATATACGCTCCAACACAATCTCTAGTTTTGGAGGGGGAGAACAACCCACTAAATCTTGGACTAAGAATGTCATAATTCCTCAGCGCTTCGTAGACAAGGAACACTCAGAAATCCAGTGGGAAGAGCAAGATCCAGCCCCAGCTTTTGGAGGGAGGGGTGTCTCGAAGACTCACGGCAGCTTTAGCTACAGGTGAAGTGCTTCACTTGGCCAGAACACTGATGAAGAATTTCTTCTCATTCTTGATTTTGTATGACTGCGGTGTTGTTAGGTGCCATCAAGTCAATTCTGATTCAGTGACCCTGTGAACAACAGAACAAAACACTTCCCAGCCCTGCGCCATCCTCACAATTGTTATACTTGAGCCCTTTGCTGCTGCTACTGTGCCAGTCCATCCTATTGATGGCCTTCCTCTTTTTTGCTAATCTTCCTCTTTACTAAGTATGATGTCCTTCTCCAGGATCTAGTCCCCCTGATAACTTGTATAAAGGATGAGAGATGAAATCTTGCCATCCTGGCTAGTACCCATTTGACCTAGCTTGGATGGCTAGCTCACCAGAACTTGAACAGATGAAGATAAAGATGCTTGATATGGTGTTGTTGTCAGGTGCCA
>NW_006408748.1:2276499-2277451 GCF_000296735.1 Chrysochloris asiatica | reverse complement strand
TTTCAGCAAGCAAGGTTGTATCATCTGCATATCACAGGTTGTTAATGAATCTTCCTCCAATCCCGACGCCACATTTTTCTTCATAGAACCCAGCTTCTTGTATTATTTGCGAAATATAACAGGCTTATTTGTCTGAAGGCTTATAGACACAATCAGCAATTCAAACTTCTCTTTCAGTGGTTATGTAAGTTTTGATTACCTAACTGCTAAGCTGTACCAGTATAAATATTGAAATCTGATTTTATTCATTTTATTGTTTATCTGCAATTTGGAAAGTGAAGCAAATACTTTGTCTCTGACTGTATTATTATAAAACCAAAATCAAATCCTCTGCTGTCAAGTCAGTTCTGACTCATAGTGTCACTACGCAGCAAAGGAGACCTGCTCCTTAAGAGTTTTCCTGAGACTGCAAATCATCTTTCTCTTGAGGGCCTTGTGTGTTTGAACCACCGACCTTGTGGTTAGCAACCCAATGCTTAATCCACAACACTTCCATGATTCCTTGTATTATTATTTGTTGTTGTTGTTAAGTGCTGTCAAGTTGGTTCCTACTCATAGTGACCCTGTATAGTGTTTCCAAGGAGTGGTTAGCAGTCCAGTGCTTATCCTAAAGTGCCACACTAGGGTTCTGTATTATTATAGGAGTATTTTAAATTATACATTACAAACTAACAGTTTTTAAATTCAAAACTTTATGTAGTTGCAGTACAAAGAATACCCATTTTGGGGTGCTCATGACAAGCTTTACTTTGTTTCTTGGCACATTTCCTTCCTGTGGTTTATTTACATCACTGGATTATCAGGTATTAGATTCTTAAAGCAATTGTATTTTGCCAGATGCATAGTAAGCCTGTTTTTCTTATGAATCTTCAGCAGTTTTGAAAAAGGAGGGACAGGACAGGTTGTCTTTGCAGACATTTTTCTAGCTGACACTCAGTTTTTTTTTTTTTTT
>NW_006408748.1:2270286-2270959 GCF_000296735.1 Chrysochloris asiatica | reverse complement strand
AGTTTCAGAGTCTCCTCTGACATCCATTTTGACCTTTTCCTTCTTTCTTATCTTCTTAATGACTTTTTGCTCTCTTCATGTATGATGTTCTTGATATGGTGAACATCATACATGATGAACTGATGAACTGGACCTTTACTTATGGATGCAGTTGGTCAAAATTCCAACTGGAATGGAAGCCTTCTTCATATCAAGGATCAAGCTTGTTTTCTGAATGCACTGGGTTGAAGGCAATTTAGACATTGGATAACAAACATGGGGGCTCTGAAGGCACGAAGTGACTAATTTATAAGCTTTCATGACTGTTTAGTTTCAGAATGAACAGGGGATTGGGGAGGGGAGTAGTATAGAGTCTCCACTGGTAGAAACTGGAGACCTTTAGTCATCCTTCAGGTCTGGAAATGAACTCACTCACGTGACGGACTTTTCAGGTCTATAAGGGGAGCATCAATAGTAGGGAGGTTTGTGTATCCTAGAAAAACCAACCATTTGAGATTAAAAGGGCAGTATTTACCCAAGGATAAAGTTTAGAAAGGTTAGGGAAGGAGGAGGAATAGAAATGGTAGAAAGTAGGATGTTGTTGTTAAGTGCCATCGAGTTGATTCGGACACATAGTGACCCTGTATAGGGTTTCCGAGGACCCACTGGTGAGCTTGAACTACCAACTTTGCAG
>NW_006408748.1:2269600-2270186 GCF_000296735.1 Chrysochloris asiatica | reverse complement strand
TTTTGATGCTTTACTTATTAAATATTGACAACTAGCAATTGAAACGGTAGGTAAGAGGTGTTCAGAGAGGAGTCCCTTTTCATTGAAATCAGATATATTTATCACATTACATATAATTCTGTTTTAGTCAATGTGGAAATACTACTGTTGGTTGCTGTTGAGTCAGCTCCAACTCATGGTGACCACCTCCCATGTATACCAGAAGGAACTGTCTGGTTTGGTGCCATCTTCTTGATCACTGGTATGTCTTGAGTCTATTGCTGTGGTGGTTGTGTGTTAGTTCATCTCTTTGAGGGTTTTGCTGGTTTTCATTGGCCTGTACCAAACATGATGTCCTTTTTCTAGTGTTTAGTCTTTCCTGATGACATGTCTAAAGCAGGTGAGTTAAAGTTTCAACATCTTTGCCTCTAAGAAATGTAATAGTTGTAGTTTTCCTAAGACTGATCATTCTTTTGGCAGTCCACAGTATATTGAGTACTCAGTACTATTTCACATAATAGTCTATTGTGGTCCAACTACTGTAAAAGACTAAGGGAAAGAACCCATACTAAAGGGGGTGAGGGGGATTCTTTGTTGATTATTGGGA
>NW_006408748.1:2263741-2264622 GCF_000296735.1 Chrysochloris asiatica | reverse complement strand
AACCGCTGACCTTAAGGTTCGCAGCCCGATTCGTAACCATCACTGGCTCTTAAATGTCAGCCTTCTTATCATGCCATCCTATTTTCATTGTCGACATGGCTCTCTGACATTTTTAACATTTTTGTTAATCATCAGATTTCTCTGACAAAATTGTGTGCTTCATAAGAGCAGAAACTTTCTTGTTAGCATCGTAACCTCAGCATTTAGAACTAGACTTGGCACATAATAGGCATTTAGCAAGTATTTTGATAAAAGTGAATAAATGGTTGTTGCATTACAATTAGATAATATAATTTGATATCACATCTCTAAATGAGCTTTTTTATATACTTACATAAAAATATTCATAGCTTTTTCCTTATCCCATGAATATCTTTAATTGAGGAGTGCTGGTTTGGATAAGCATTGGACTGCTAGCCACAAGGTTGGCAGTTCAAACCTATCAGCTACTCAGCAAGAGACAGAGGAGACTTTCTGCTCCATTAAAGTTTTATAGCCTTGGAAACCTTATGCAGGTTGCTATGAGTAGGAATCAACTAGATGGTATTGAGTTTGGTTTAGAGGTTTGTGTGATCTGTAATTGAAAAGAACCATGGTGGCACAGCTTGCTAAACGCAAGGTTGATGGTTTAAACTCACCCATTGCTCTGCAGGAGAAAAACAAGGCTGTCTACTCCTGGTGTGGAGTCCTGAGGTGGTGCTGTGTGTTAATACACTGGGCTGTAAGGTCGGTTTGAACCACAAGGTCAGCAGTTCAGGCTCACCAGCCACTCCACAGAAACCCTATATAGGATCATTGTGAGTCAGAACCAACTAGACGGCACTTAACAACACCTACAACTGCTGGTGTGGTGCTGTTCAGCAGCTATCTAAGGTGCAACT
>NW_006408748.1:2238054-2240295 GCF_000296735.1 Chrysochloris asiatica | reverse complement strand
TTTTGTTTGTTCTTTCCCTAACTCGTATTTCTTGTGGATAAATACCAAGTAGAGGAATTGCTGGATCATATGGTATTTTTATTTCTAACTTTTTAGTAAGCGCCATACTATTTTTCAGAGTGCTTAGCCATTTTGCATTCTCACCAGCAATATAGGAGGGTCCCAGTCTCTCCACATCCTCGCCAGCATTTTTCATACTCTGCATTTTTGAAGTTCGCTGTTATTGCTGGTGTGAGGTGGTATCTCATTATTGTTTTGATTTGCATTTCGTTAATGGCTAATGATCTTGAACGTTTCTCCTTATGTTTGTTGGCTGCCTGAATGTCTTCTTCAGGGAAGTGTTTGTTCATGTCCTGTGCCCATTTTTTAATTGGGTTATTAGTCTTTTTCTTGTAGAGGTGTTGTAGTTTCCTGTAGATTTCAGAAATTAGTCCCTTGTCTGATATGTCATTTCAAAAGATTTTTTCCCATTATATGTGTTCCCCTTTTACTCTTTTGGTGAAATCCTTTGATGCACATAAGTTTCTAATTTTTAAAACGTCACAATCATCTATTTTGTCTTGTTTGTGTAATTTTCACAATGTTTCATAGTTTGTGTGTACCCTGGATTAGAGCTCTTAAATTTGACCCTATTTTTTCATTGATGACCTTGTGTGATATTCTTGATGTCATCACACAACTCTTCTGGTCTCCATTTTCAATGTCTAATGCATCAAATCTATTCTTGAGATGGCCGGTAAATTCAGTTGGGTTATGTTTAAGTCATATTTTGGCTCTCCTGGACTAACTTTAATTTTCTTCAGCTGCAGCCTGAACTTGCATATGAGCAATTGATGGTTTGTTCCACAATTTGCTTTGGCTGACGATATGGAAGTTTTCCACCATCTTGTCCCACAGATGTAGTCAGTTTGATTTCTGTGTATTCCATATGGTGAGGTCCTTGTGTATAGGCAACTTTTTCATTATTTAAAAAAGTCATTTTTCTTGCAAAATTCTATCATGTGACCTCCAGCATCATTTCTGTCACCAAGGCTATATTTTCCAACTACAGATGTTCCCTCTTTGTTTCCAGTTTCCAATAATCATCAATACATCTTGATTGCATCTTTGATCAGATTCATACTGAAGATGTTGGTAGATTCTTCAATTACATCAACTTTGGCTTTAGTGGTTGGTGTGTTAATGAACTGATCTTTCTTGTAGGCTATGATATTATATCACAGACAGCATTGTAGTAATTCAAGATAGATCCTGAAATGTTATTTTTATGATGAATATTATGCCATTCTTCAATTTTTCTTCCCCTGCATGGTAAGCCATGTGATTGACAGATTCAAAATGGTAAATACCAGTGCATTTCAGCTCATGAATGCCTAGGATATTGAGGTTTAAATGTTCCATTTCGTTTTTACTACTTCCAGTTTTCCTAGATTCCTACTTCACATATTCCATGCTTCAGTTATTAATGGATGTTTACATCTGCTTCTCATCGTTTTGAGTTGTGCCCCATCAGCAAATGAATGTCCCAAAGGTTTTACTCCATTTGTGTCATCATGGGTAACTCTACTTTGAGGAGGCAAGCTCTTCCCCATTCATATTTTGAGTGCCTTCCACCCTGAAGGGCACTGTATCTGACAATATTCTGGTCCTCTTCATCATGTTTCAATGTTCAATACTCTTGTGCTATCTATCTTACAGTGTTCACTGCTGTTCCTAAGGTTTTCAGTGACCAAATATTCAGAAGTAGTCTGCCCCTACTTTCTTTCTAGTCTGTCTTAATCTGGAAGCTCAGCCGAAACATGTCCACCATGGGTGATCCTGCTGGTATTTACAATACGGGTGACATAGCTTCCAGAATCATAGCAACACACAAGCAACCACAATATGATGAACTGACAGACGAATGGTGGACATTAGCAAATGAATATCCCAAAGCTTAGTTCCAGCCATATCATTAAGGGCAAATCTACTTTAAGGAGGTAGTTCTTTCCCAGTCAGATTCCAACATTAGGGGCTAATCTTCTGGCACTATGTTCAGCTGCTATTCACATGGTTGTCAGTGGCTGATCAGTATTTGCCACTTTTTCTTCCTAATCTTATTTCATTCTGGAAGTTCTGCTGAAACCTGTCTGCCACAGGTGCCCTGTTGTTGTTAAGTGCCATCTAGTCAGTTCTGACTTATACTGTTCCTGTGTAGGGTTTCCGAGGAGCGGCTGGTGCTCCTACTGGTTTTTTGTTTTT
>NW_006408748.1:2233718-2236664 GCF_000296735.1 Chrysochloris asiatica | reverse complement strand
ACTTTCTTTCTTTAAATAGAATCTGTTCTGTTTTGGGTCATTCCCCCACCACCACCTGCACCGTGGTGACTCCGTCCAATAAATACTGGACTGCACACCACAAGGTCAGCAGTCAAACGCATCACCCTCTTTACAGAAAAAAGATGGGACTTTCTGCTCCTTCAAAGATTTAAAGTCTTGAAAACCCTATAAAGCGTTGGTATGAGTTGGAACCAAGTTGACGGCACTTACAAATAACTACAACATCTGCTTCTAATTGTTAACAAGCAGAAAAAGAAAAGCTCATTAATAAAGTTTACTCTTTTTCTAGTTGTGTTCCTCCACAGTTTAGGTCTCTTCCTTTGGGAAGCCTAATTACGTAATGGCCTCAGGAGTTTCTAGCCCAGGTGACATTTTCATTTTGATAATTTAATATAGATGGGTAGATTGCACCAGATTACATTATATTTGAAATTTTTCTGAGTAGAAAAAAAATCCTCCAAAACTGAACAACCTATTCATGTATTTAGTGTCTACATGTGATTTTGAAAGTATAATATATATTTTGTAGCATTCATTAAAAAACCACTTTTTGTTAAGTCTAGTGCTAACTTCCTTTCATTTTTTTTTTTGTTGTTGTAGTTGAGGCAGTCCCAGTCCTACTGCACAGACACAGAATGTCTTCAGGAATGTAAGTAACGATGGGACAGGACAAAACTTTGTACTGGGAATAGAATTATAGGACAGATGACTGAATATTTGTTTAGAAATTATTCTTACATTTTTCTCTTTATGGAAATATTTTTCAGTTGTGTATAATATGTTCATCACTTAAATATTTCATTTTTAATTTGAGAAGTTGAGTTTTCCTTCCTCAAAATCAAAATTGCACTGAAACCAAAATAACCACTGGAAAAAAAGGTAAAATCATACTTACGGAAAACTTTCAGCATATTATTATGTAAAGGTAACTTTTGTTAACAACTTGGTGTATACCCTTCCACACTTTTTTCTTGGCAAATCAGTGTATAGCCAAGAACTGCGAGCCTTGAACTGGAACATCACTGCTGCCAACAGAAACCTCTCACCCTTCCCCAAACACCTAGTTATCTCCATTAGCCAACTTGGGAATTTCTTAGTGTGGAAAGGAGGCCATTCTGTCCCAAAGTTTGGGGAGCTTGGGAATCTCTGGAGTTCATTCCTTTGGCTCACTTTCCCATGAGTCCATGTGCAGTGCTGATGGTAAAATGAGAGTTAGGGTCGGAAGAAGATGATCCGGCATAGTGAACATAACTAACAGACTTCCCTATGACCATTATATGAGGCATCCTTTTTTTTTTTACGTTTTTATCGTGAATTGAGTGATCGTTTACATGGAAGAACATTGGTTTTACACTTGTTTCATTGCAATGGTTACAGTCTCCTCTATGCTTCATCATTCAACAGAATTTGCTTCTGTTTCCTTTGTTGTTGTTTTTTGGTGTGTGGGGGATGTACACAAAAACAGTCTTTCTCTTTCCATGAGTTTAGAGTATGATGCATCCTTTTATGGGCACTCAGAAATAACTTGTGGGATACATTGAGAGCAACCAATAGCTAGCATTTAAGCCTATCCAGTCTTGTCTTAATAACTTGACTACAAAAAGGGAAGTGTGACATTTACAGGACAGTGAAGTCCAGCACAGTTAGATTTCACTTAAGAAAATGAGATCATTTTGTATGTGTTGTTTTATTAATGTATCAGTATATGTTTTTAAAACAATGATTTCATCATTGGTAAAAAGATATACATCATATCATACACCCATTCAGCAGTGTCTGCTTGTACAGTTCATTGTCATTGGTTACATTCTTCATGTTGTGTCACCTGTCTTACTGTCTCATCCCATATTGTCTGATCATGTTTGATTTAGACAGACTGTCCTGTAAACTATGCTTTAGAATTACTGTTGTCAGTTTTGGAAACTGACAACAGTTTTCAAATCTGATATGTTTAAAACATTTAATGACTGAATAACATTCCATTTGTTGATATACCAGAGTTTAGATTATTTTCCTTTGCTGGAATCTTAAGTTCTTTTTTAATAAGCATCCTTTGTATGCTTTTGACACATGGCCAACTGCATTTTTTAATAGGCTAGTTGCTTATCCATAACATCTCTGAAGCTGAATGCCACCTTATTATGTACATGAAACTAAAACAAGACACAGTGTGAGGTACCTATTGTGAAAGGGCTGTTATATATGAATTCCAGTGTGAACTGGGCATCCCACCAAATTCTCTAAGCATATCAGTTTAAAGGACTAGGAGCTACTAGTACAATATCTAACCTAAAGTAGAAATTTGAACATTGGTGCAATTGATAATGATACATATGCCTTCAGGACAAGAAGGTAATGTGCAAATACTGTGCTCGGGTGTTGGGACATTGGTTGATGGTTCCCCCAATCCAGATATCTTCTGTTGTTTTTCCAGTAGCATTCTTTAATCCACAGTGTGTTTTGTGGTAAACAGTTCAAATTTTGCCTCAGCAGGTAAAGCTAAAACATGTTTTTCTAGTTGGAAAATAATCTTGCTGAACTCCTTATGGGAAAACCAGTGTTCATTACATTTGTGGTCATTTTTGATCCTTGAACCAGCTCTACCTGTAAACCAAATATACTCTTTATTTCTGAGTGAAATGTCACTTCCCAAACATAAAAGCAAAACTCTCAGGCTTGATATTAATTTACTTATATTGTCAAAGTTTTGTTTTCCTTCACCTTCCTCCCCTCCCCTTCGGTTGGTTTAACACCCACCCTACTTCATTTCTTATACTTTGGACATATTGTCAGGAGGGACCAGTCTCTGGAGAAGGATATTATGTTTGTTAAGGTGGAGGAGGGTCAGATAAAAAGAGGAAGACCCCCTTTTTTGAGATGGATTGGCCAAGTGGCAGCATTGATGGACTTAAACGTGGCAACAGT
>NW_006408748.1:2207532-2233066 GCF_000296735.1 Chrysochloris asiatica | reverse complement strand
AAACCCTATCCAGGGTCTCTATGGGTTGGAACCGACTCAGTGGCACTTAACAACAATAATAGCATTCAGTTGGAAAAACAGGTTGGTTTAAAAAAAAAATTTGTGTGTGAATTCAGTGAAGATTTACAGTGTTGATCATCAGTTTTACATTGAACAAATCATATACTTTGTGTCATCTCAGTGATTGCTGTCTCCTCTATGTAACAAAAGTTAGCCCACTGCTTCTCTGTGGGTTTTAGTTCCAGTCCACCCTCCTGTCCAACACTTGGAAAGTTTGTCCTTCGGTAAATGTTGACCTTTTGATCTTGAATAGTTGACCATTCCATGGTGAGCATAGTACTGTACTAGTGTTGTTGGACCCTCCCCCCATAGTATGCCTATTGGGCCATGAAGGTGAATTCCATTCCAGAACTGAAGGGTGGCCAAGGGCCATAGTCTCAGGTTCATCCAGTCTCTTTATGACCAGTAAGCTTGGTCTTTTTTATGATTTGAGTTTTATTCCACACTCTCTCCACTCTATTATGCTGCACCTTCAAGTATAATCCCTTTCAGAGCAGTTGGTACTGGTAGCTGGGCACTGTCTTGGTCTCAGAGTCATGGAATCATGGAGATTGATGTTCATGTGTTCCATTAGTCCATTGACTGATTCCAGACATCTTCAATTTTCATCACTCTTCTTGCTTCCTCACAGGGAGAGATCAATAGTTGCCCCTTAGATGGCCGCTTATGAGCTATTAAGATCCCAGTTGCTACTTAATAAAGTAGGATATAGAACATTGTCTTTGTTGACCATTGTTGTTGTATGCTGTCAAGTTAGTTCCGACTCTTAATGACCCTATATGTAAATCTTTATGGGAGCAGAAAGCCTCATCTTTCTCCCTCACACTAGTTGGTGCATTTGAACCTGCTGGCCTTGAGTGAGCAGCCCATTGTGTAACCTGCTGTGCAACCATGGTGTCCTCTGAGACTATGGTGTTAAGACCCCAGGTCCAGCAACTCATTTCCTCAAAGTGTTTGGTAATGTCTAAGAAGTTGTCATCATTTGTCCTCTGTATGCGCTACCACATGCATAGGTGTGTTTGTATCAAAGATAAATACCCATATACAAATATCTTCTGTCAAGCCCTTATATATTTGCAGGCATACTCCACTCTCCCTCCCATACCCATTCAGCCTGTGTATCCGTCCATGTATCTACCCATAAAACACTGTTGTTGCAGGGTTGTGTATATAATAGAAAAATATACTGTATCATTTAAACTTTTAAAATATTTTGGGGTCATAGGATATTGAAACCTGATAATAAGTGAAATCAATCTTAAATGAATGGGTGTTCTATTTTTGTTTCATGACTTTGTTCAGGCTTTTTGTCTTACTTCCTTTTGTTCTTTTCTGCCTTTTTTAAGTCCTATGACTTGATTTCATTGTTTTAGAACTGTTTAATTATTGTGAAATGTCATTTATTCATTTAGTCATAGAACCGACTGCTAGATAGATTTAAAGTTAAAATGCAGACCATAGGGCAAAGCATGGGAACATCTATATAGGTATGTGTATTCTTGTTTACAGACTTTCTTTGGTATTTGGCATTGAATCGTGTTTGGATTTTAAATGTTTTGTTTAAGTAATTGCTAAAGGTGATTTTTTGTGTTTTTGAGAGGGAGGATATGGAATAGGCATGATGAATTGAGGGTTAGGCTTGGGACTATTGTTAGGATATGGTTAGTGTTGACGTAAGGGTTGGGCTACGGCTAGGAATAAGGTGTGATCTAGTTTTTAGGGTTATAGTTAAGTTTGTTTTTATTTATTTCACTTTTTTCTTGGTAACTACTTGATTTTCTCTTCATTTGGAAGTTTTGTGACTACATTAGTTTCTCTTTTAACTTAAAAGGCTTTTTGTTTTTGTTGCAACTGTGTCTCTGGTTCTCTGTTTTCAGTCTTAGAGGCCTCTTTTACTTTGCATTCTTCTACATCTGAGTTGAGGCTAGATGATACTGTCATGTATGCCAGTCTCAGGTTGTTTGCTGCTGTTCTCTGTTCAAAGAACTCCATTTAGTATTTTTTAAAAGATTTTCTAGTTTTTGCAAATTCGTTTCATTTCTGTTTGTCTGAGAGTGACCTAATTTTGCTATCATGTATAATGCACAATTTTACTGGATATATGATTCTCGGCTGTTAGGTTTTTTGGTTGTTGGTTTTTTTTCATAGTTTCATATATGACATTCTTGCCTGAATGGTTTCTGCTGAGAAATCAGAGCTTAGTCTGATTAGTTCTTTGTAGGTAATGTTTTGTTTTTTCCTGATCTGTTCTTATAATTCTTTCCTTGTCTTTGGTTTTGAAAAGTTTGATTATAATATGTCTTGGTGCTTTTCTTTTGGGGTCATTCAATTTGTTAAATGGCTATCTTCTCATCTCTCATGATGTTAGGGAAGTTTTCTTCCAACAACTCTTGGACAATAACACTCTTTTGGCTTTTTTTTTGCCTCTTCCTGTTCTGGAATAACACATGTTCTTCTCTTTTTAAGTTTTATTCCGAATTATGTGACAGTTTACATGGGAGAACATCAATTTTATATTCATCCTATCGTATATTGTTTCATTGCCATGGTTGCAATCCCCTCCACGCATCACCAATCAATGAAAGGATACATCCTATAAGCCTGCTTTTAACACACACACACACACACACACACACACACACACACACACACACCCCGGTCATCAGCACATAGCCCCTCTTCCTCCCTGGTGCTATATCTCTGCATATCATCTCTGCCTCCATCTCAGGGATCACTGCCTCTCTGGGTAGGGTTCCACTCTCCGCTCTTCTTCCTTCATGGTTCCAGGGACCTCCGCTCTTAGCCTGCAAAGTTAATCACTCCCCTCCTTGCCATAAAATGTCTACTTTTACATTTACAACCTTCACAATCAGTCCTGGTAACAATTATTCACCCTTGTATCACAAAAGACCTCTCCGCATTTCCTTTAATCAGTCCTGCCTAGACAGATTGGATACTACTCAGTGGAGATTCTACCTTCCTCCACGCCCTCTTGAAAGTTTGTAAGCCAGTCACTTCTTGCCTTTGTAGCCCCCCTCCCCCATTTTGGATAGCCAATGTCCAAGTTGCCCATCCCTGTCTACTCTGTGTATGGAGGGGGGCTGGGAATGATCCCTGCTGCAAAGATTTCTTCCCTCTTTTGAGCTACTGAATCCATAGGTGTAGGTCAAGTTCATCAAATTGTATCAGATTACTCCTTTTTTCTGTCTTCTTTCTTCTTCTAGTCGAGCTCTGATCACCCAGTCATTGAGACTAGGTCAAGTGGGTATTATCTGCAAGTGTGTGTGCTCTTGTGGATATGCCCTCTCTTCTTATCCACTGGACGCTTCACCCTCCACTCCAGTCCTCCATGGCTATGTCACTGACTCTGGGCCCAAGAGTCCCCAGGTCTTGCCACACGGCTGGCTAACCAGGTCTCCACCTGGGTTCACAGGAGTCTGTTGAACATTGTAGGGCTTAGCTCACAGCCTCATAGCTGTTTTTCCCTTATTATCCCTTGTCGGTGGCAAACTTGAGCACCCATCAGAGCGTGTATTCCCATTGAGTCCTAGTCTTGGAAGGGGGTTTATTCTGAGGGGACCCGACCCCTTGCCTTGATGTCTACTGGGCGGGCAACTTGCTTGTTCTTGTAATAATTGGTCAGTCTGCCTGTATTGTTTTATGTTATGTTATTCTTCTTGATTGTATTCAACATAAATATTAGGCTTTCTTCAGAATTTTTATTCTTTTTATTGAGTGATCCTTTATCAGGTGAATACTGAAAGAATTTTCTTCAAGCTCAGTAATTCAGCTTCCCATTGATTCAATTCTATTTCTTTTCCCTTTCAGTGTATTATATGAAGTCTTAGTGCTAATTTTCTAGCTTTCTAATTGCTGCTTCAGTATGGCTCTCATTTTTTCAATGATTTTTGTCAGTTTCCTAAATTTTTCCGTAGCTTCATATATTTGTTGTTATTAGGTGCCATCAAGTCGGTACTGACTCATAGTGACACAACAGAACAAAACACTGCCCAGTCCTGGGCCAATGTTACAATTGTTGCCACGCTTGAGCCCATTGATGATGCTTTCCTTGATTTTATTTGTTATTTTCTCCGTCTTTCTCACAATCTAAATTATATCACACTATGTCTCTGAGACATTGTAGTTTGCCTAATTGTTGTTGTTAAGTGCTGTCAAGTCAGTTCTGACTCAGAGCAACCCTGTATAGGGTTTCCAAGGAGCAGCTGCTGGGTTTGAACTGTTAACCTTACAGTTCAAACTCACTTTAAGATCCAGTGCATTATCCTGCAGCGCCACACCAAGATTCCAGTTGCCTAATTAACATTCTTTTAAATTCTTTTAAGATATTATACTTTGATGTTATATTTTCTGACTCTGTATTTTGGTCACTTGTCTTGTTCCTTTGTTTAAGCTGAAATTGTTTTCTTTGAGACATTGTGGTGTGGCATTTATATTTAGCTGATCATTATATATTAGAGTGTTCTCAGGCACTCACTACCTATCTCTTGGTGGATTTGGTAGAGACTGGAAGTGTGATCACAGTTCTCTGTTCACTGTTTGTGTGGTATATAGTTCAGGGCAGGTTCACATACCTCCTGAGGCAGGGACTCTATGCCAGGCACCCAGCCCCAGGCAGAATAGAGGCTACGCAGGAGGGGGTACCACGCAAAGGTAGTTCTTCTTGGCTATTCTGATTATTCTCTGGCGTTTTAAATATTGATTATTTCTTTCATTAAAACTTTTCCCTCACTATTTCTAGTATTTATCGTGCTTCAGTCTTCTCCATCTTCCTGATCTATAGTCACAATCTAAGAATTTCTGCTTAGAACATTAGAATAATTAATAACTTGATCCTATTACTAGTACTCCCATTTCTATATCTATCTCTTCTTTAACTTCCTGCCAGTCCCAGCTTTCCAACCATTTTCGGTTTTCTTTCTGATGCCTCCTGTCTGTCTGCCTGGCCTGTTTCCTGTGAAGTCCCTGTTGAAGGGTTAGTGTCTGGACCTCTTACCTTTCTATATTCACCCGTTTGGTGTCCTCATCAGGTCTCATGGCTCCCTAGGAGCATACTGATGTGTCTTCTGAGCAGTTCCATTCAGATGTTTCACAAGCATTTCAAACTCAATGTCTTCAGGATTAAACAACCTGTTCCTTTTATAGTCTTTCCCATGCCTGTTAATGACCTTCTGGGGTCAGTAGTGAATCATCTTTTTGCATCAGTCTATTAGCAAGCTCTACCTTCTCCCTACTATAGGCTATCATCATCACACATAGATTTTGTTTTTGTTTTTGTTTTTAGTTGAGTGATAGTTTCCTTGGAAGAATATTGATTTTATACTCATCATTTCATTGTGATGATTACAATTCCTCTGTGTATCATCATTCAACAGTATTTGCTTCTATTCCCTCTTTCTGGTGGGTAGGAGGTTGTATGCAAAAACTCTCAGGAATATATAATCATTTAGACAACCAAAGGGCACCTTCTGCAAGCCAGCCTCCTGGCTGCCAACACACAGCCTTTCTCTTTCCATGAATCTAGAGTCCTTAGAAGCTCTCTCTCTCCGTGTGTCCTCATCTCTGCCTCCATCTCTGGTGTCGCTGCTTCTCTGGATAGAGTCCCACATTCTACTCATGCTCTTCTCCCTTGATGGTCCTAGGGTCCTCTGTTCCTGGAATGTAAGAGTAATTACCTCCCCCCCCCTTTTTATGTTACAAAACTTCTACCTTTACAGTTGTGACAACTGCAATTAGTCATGATAACAATTACTAACTATTGAATCACAGATTACTGCAGTAGCTTCCTGTCTCTTTGTTTCTCCTGTCATCTTTTGTGTACAGTCAGAATAGGCTTATCAAAATGAGAGTCAGATCTCTCTTTTTTTTGTTGTAAACTTTTTTGGTAGGCTGCTCATTCCTGTAAGTCCTTATTATGACCTATAAGGGCTACAAGATCTGGTCTCTATTGCTTTTCTGATCTGATCTTCTTATTCCCACCCAATTCCATCCCAACCCAGTTCACCAGTTCATTCCGCTTCAGCTACACTTTTTAGACGGGAGACCAACAGAGGCCTCTCTGCGAAAATGAATTTGGAGTGAAAATGTGAATGAAGTGAGGGAGTGAGCAGGCTCTCTTTAAAATTTTTGGTTTTCAACTTTTTATTGTGAATTGCATGAAGGTAAATAGATAAGATCATCAGCTTTGCTTTCAACCAGTCATATGTTTTTTTTCATCTCAATGATTACACTCCCTCCCTGTAACAAGAGTTACCTGCTTTCACCTTGTGGCTTCCATTTTACATCTTATTTTTCACAAATGAACAAAGCAAAAATATTTGATGTATACATGCAAAACAAAAAATATATAATGTCCCAAGGGCACAGTTTGCAAGCCCGTCCTTCAGCCTACAGGCACACAGCCTTTCTCAGTCCATGGGCCCAGAGTCCTCAGCTGCTCTGTCCCTCTGTGCCAGCACCTCTCAGCAGCTTCTTGAATGTAGAGCATTTGCTATTCCTTCTGCTTTACTGCTTTCCTCTCAGGTAACCTCAGTGCTCACTCCCTCACTTCATTCACATTTTCACTCCAAATTCATTTTCACAGAGAGGTCTCCATTGGTCTCCTATCTAAAAATTCAGTTTTCCACAGCTAATTTCCTTTCCTTGCTGTATTTTTTGCCGTATATCTCAACCAACTACATCTATTAGTTATCATGCTTATAGCAAGCCCTACTGCAAACTCCTTGAGTCAGGGTTTTTTTTCCTAATTTAATTTTAATTTTCTTTTTAATTATCTTTCATATTCCCAGCAGCAGATCAGTAATTTTCCTACATCTTTGTTTCCATTAGTAGTTTCCAGTTCTCTAGCCTCTTCCTTGTAACATCTCCTGCCTTAATTTACTATATACCTGCTTCTTTCTACTAACACATTATATGTAGAATATTTTATTTATTTTATCTCCTATCTAATGAGGCTCACATTAATGTTTATTGCAGCATTGTTTGTAATAACTAGAAAACCAGCTTGAGAAGCCTATAATTAAAGCTACAAGCTTAGGAATTCTAATAATTTTCATTTTTAAAAACATGCAAAATATTCCCCACTTTGAAACAAGTTGTTGTTGTTAGGTGGCATCGAGTAGGTACCGACCCATAGCGACCTTATGCACAGCAGAACGAAACACTACCCGATCCTGGGCCAACCTCACTATTATTGCCACACTTGAGTCCATCGATTCTGCCACTTGGCTAATCCATCTTATTGAGGGTCTTCTTCTTTTTCTCTGACCCTCCACCTTACCAAACATGATATCCTCCTCCAGGGACTAGTCCCTTCTAACAGTATATCTGAAGCATAAAAGGCAAAGTCTCACCAACCTGACTTCCAAAGAGCATTCTGGTTATATTTCTTCCAACACAGATTTGGTTATTCTTCTAGAAGTCAATGGCACTTTTAATATTCTTTTCCCCCATCGTAACTCAAATGCATCAATTCTTCTATGGTTTCCCTTAATTACTGTCCAACTTTCACATGCATATGAGGCTATTAAAAATACCATGGCCTTGTATGTGGCGTTCTGCTTCCAAGAGATTGCAGCCTTTGAATCACTATGGGGGCACTTCTATTCTGTTCTGTCGAGTCACTAGGAGTCAAAATTGACATGATGGCAGTGGGTTTCATTTTGTTATTTTGGTATAGTCTCATTTCATTGATCTACAAATTTGAAATAATCTTATTCATACACAGAGTTTGATGATTTTGTCTATAAACCCAACTAAGCCAATTCCACTGTCGTCAAGTCAGTTCCAGGTCATAGGGATCTGTAGGACAGGGTAGTAATGTCTCATGGGTTTCCAGGGTTGTAAATCTTTGTGGAAGCAAACTGTCTAAATCTCTTTCCAGCCAAGTGATTGGTGGGTTTGAATCACCCATCTTTTTGTTAGGAGACCAATGCTTAACCCACCACACCACCAGGAAATTTATTCTACCTATACATTAAAAGTATTCATAAATGTTATTAGTATTTAAAGTGCCTGGAATATGGATTTACCTAAAGATAATTCATTCTCTCTCCTTTTGTAGTTATTTCTCTCTCTCTCTTTTGTTCTGGTTCTCTTTCTAGCTCTCCCATTTCTATTCTTTTTCCGACTCAGTATACAAGGGGGCTTCAAAAAAAAAACACCATAGCTTGTGTTAGGCACACTTCAGTCCTCAAACTGACATTTTTGCTCTTGAACATGTTTAAAAGGTCTTGTGCATCAGATTTGCCTAATGTAATACATCATTTGATTTCTTGACTTCCGCTTCATTGAGTGTTGTTGGTGGATCCAAGCAATTTGACAACTTCAGTCTTTTCTCCGTTTATCATGATGTTATGTATTGGTCCAATAGTGAGGATTTTTGTTTTCTTGACATTGAAGTGCAACCCATACAGATGTTGTGGTCTTTGAGCTTCATCAATAAGTATTTTAAGTCCTTTTTGTCTTCAGCAAGCAAGGTTGTGTCATCTGCATATTGTAGATTGTTAATGAGTCTTCCTCTAATTCTGAGACCACATTCTTCCTCATATAATCCAGCTTCTCAGATCATTTGCTCATCACACAGATTGACTAAATATGGTGAAAGAATACAACCATGTCACACAGCTTTCCTGATTTTAAATCATTTAGTTTCTCCTTGTTCTGTTTGAAAGGCTCTCTCGGTCAATGTGCAGGTTCCTAATAAGCACAACTAAGTGTTCTAAAATGCTCATTCTCTGCAATGTTGTCCATAGTCTGTCTTGATCCACACAGTAGAAAGCCTTTACATAGTCAGTAAAACACAGGTAAACATCTTCCTGGTTGTCTGTGCTTTCAGCCAAGGTCCAACTGATGTCACAGTGCTATCCCTCATTCTATATCCTCATCTGAATCCAGCTTGGACCTCTGGCAGTTTACTGGCAGTTCTGTTTTTCTATTATCTTTAGCAAAGTTTTACTTGCATGTCATAGTAATGATATTGTCCAAGGATTTCCACATTACATTGGTCAACTGTCTTTGGAATGGGCACAAATATGGATCTCTTCCAATCAGCTGGCCAGGTAGCTGTCATCCAAATTTCTTGGCATAGTTGAGTGCCTCCAATGCTGCCTCAGTTTTTTGAAAGGTTTCCATCAATTCCCAGAACCTTGGTCTTTGCCAATTCCTTCAGTGCACCTATGGCTTCTTCCTTCAGTATCATTGGCCCTTGATCATATGTTGGCTTTTGAAATGATTGAACATTGACCATTTTTTTTGGTACAGTGACTCTGTGTATTCCTCCTATATTCTTTTGATGCTTCTGCATCATTCAATATTTTGCCCATAGAATTCTTCAGTATTTCAAATTGAAACTTGAATTTTTTTCCTTAGTTCTTTCAGCTTAGGAAATGCTGAGCATGTTCTTCCTTTTGGTTTTCTACTCTAGATCTTTGCCCATTTCATTACAATATTTGACCTTGTCTTCTAGAGCTACCCTTTGAAATTTTGTGTTTAGCTCTTCTACGTCTTCATTTTTCCATTTGCTTTAGCATCTATGCTGCAGAGCAAGTTTCAGAGTCTTTTCTGACATCCATTTTGGTCTTTTCTTTCCTTCTTGTTTTCTTCATTACTATGTGCTTTCTTCTTGTATGATATTCTTGATGCCATCTCTCAACTCTGTGGTGTTTGAACATCAGTCAAGTGGCAAGGTATAAGATCAAGTGGCAGGGTATAAAATCAGGTGCATTTCTTTACACTGATAAAGAGCACTCTGAAATAGAAAACTGGGAAACAATACTATTTACTATAACCACCCAAAAGATGAAATACTCAGAAATAAATTTAACCAGAGAAACAGAAGTTCTGTACAAAGCAAACTAAAAATACTACTACAAGAATCCAAAAGAGACCTACAAAAATGGAAGAATATACCATGCTCATGGATAGGAAGACTTAACATTGTGTACACTATGCAAGGCAATCCCAGTCCAGATTCCAACATCATTCTTTAATGAGATAGAAATCACTAACTTTATATGGAAAGGGAAGAGACCTCAGATAAACTAAGCATTATAAAAGTAGAAGACCTTTCACTTCCCAATCTCAAAATCTACACATAGTAGTCATAACAGCCTAGTTCTGGTGCAACAAAGCCACATAGATCTATGGAACAGAATTAAGAATCCAGAAGTGAATTCATCCTTCTACATCAGCTGGTCTTCGACAAAGAGTTAAAACACTTTAAATGGTGCTGGCAAAACAGGAAATCCATTTGCAGAAAATTTAAACAAGATCCATAGCTCATACTATATATAAAACGAACTCAACATTGATTAAAAGTCCTAAATATGAAACCTAGAACTATAAAGATCATAAATGAAAAAGCAGGCAGAAAATTAGGAGCTCTGATATATTGTATAAATACACTATGAAACATAACTGACACACAAACAGCAGAAGACAAAGTACATGACTGGGACCTCCTAAAAATTAGAAATTTATGTGCATCCAAAATATTTCACCAAAATAATAAAATAAGAACCCACAGACTGGGGAGAATTTTGACAGTGACATGTCAGACAAGAGACTACTCTCTAAAATTTACAGAACACTTCAAAAGCAAGAAGACAAATAATCCAGCTTTAAAACTGGATTTTAGGCAAAATATGCTAACAGACACTTCACCAAAAAAGACATTTAGTGGCCAGAAAATATATGAAAATATGCTCAGGATCATTGTTGTTGTTATGTGCCATTGAGTCAGTTCTGATAAGAAGTGGCTGCTGAGCTTGAACCACCGACCTTGTGGTTCAAACTGACTTTGCAGTCTAGTGCTTTAACCCACAGCGTGCCACACCAGGACTCCATTAGAAAGATGCAAACAAAACAACAATGAGATATCATCTTACTCATGGAATTTACAAGAAAGTTTAAAAAAATTAGAAAACAAGGAATGCTGGTGAAAGTGTAGAAATGTTGGTGGAACTGTAAAATGGTGCAATCACTGTGGGAAATGCTCCCTTTAAAAGTTGGAAATAGAAATAATGTATATGTTGTTGCTGTTGTTATGTGCTGTGGAGTTGGTTCCGACTCATAGCGACCCTGTTCAGGTTTTCCGAGGCTATAAATCTGTATCGGAGCAGAAAGCCTCATCTTTCTTGTGGAACAACTGGTTTTGTTTCGAACTGTTGACCGTAAGATTAGCAGGCCAATTCATAACCACTATGTTACCAGCAATACCTTTACTTGGTATATATCCACAAGAAATGAGAGCCATGACACAAATAGATGTATACACACCCATGTTCAGTACAGCACTATTCACAGGAACTAAAAGATGGAGGCAGCCTGAATGCCCATCAACAGAAGATTGATTAAACAAACTAAGGTACTATTCCACACACAGTGGAATATTATGCAATATTGAAGGATAATGACAAATCTGCGAAACACTTCATAACATGGATGAACCTTGAGGATATTTTGCTGAGTGAAATTAGTCAATCACAAAAGGACAAGTATTGTATGAAGAAATCACTGTTATAAAAAGTTAAGAAAAGATTTTCATACTAAAAGAAACATTCTATGATGGTTATCAGAGGTGGGAAGGTAGGGAGAGTTTCACTAGGTTGATGGTAGACACATGTTAACTTAGGTGGTGAGGAAGGCAACATAAAACAAGAGTGAGGTTGGCACAGGGAAGAATGAAGGTAGGGGAAGAATGTAAGAGTTAAGTGAATAGAGGTAGTAAGGACTGTTAACTGATGGTACATGGAAGGGATTGCAATCATTGTAATGATACCAAGTGTATTAACAATAAAAAAATGTTCAAGTAGCAGAATAAGAGATCTATATTAAAGAACCTTAAGAATCCCCCTTGGCCCCTTATTTCTCAAGTTCTTTTGCTTTCATATTTATAATTATCTGTTGTTTCTTCCATTTCTGTCTCCATGGGTCTTTCTTTAATTATGTCCTATTGTTTTAGCTGTGACTGTATGTCTCCCAGCTTCCAAATTCATTTCTCTACAATGGAATCATTTTTCTTTTTCTAAAAATGACATTTCCCAGTTAAAAGATTTACTGTCACCTTCTCCCTCATCACTGGTATAGGTAATTGTATGTTTACATGACATTTAAGACCCTTCACAACCCAGCAGCATCTCCACCATTCCTTGTGTGTGTGCGTGACATTCCCAGAATATAACATGCTTTCCTATTTTTGCTTAGCTTTTTCATCACCTCCCAGTCTCACCCATCACTACCAGTCTTTTCTAGTCAATGAATGTATAGTCATTTGTGATGAATGCCTTCCAGACTCTGAACTTGTTTAAGGCAAGGACTTACTTGCATTCATCTTTATACCCATAAAGCCTGCAACAATTTTTGCATATATTTGAAATTAACTGAATACTGTAGTTTTTTGTAAATAACACACCCATGTATATTTGCCAACAGTTTCCTCCTCTCCATCCCTCCTCTGCCCCCAGGTATTTTTATAAACATGCTATGGTAGTATTTTTTTACAACAACATGCAAAAAACATTGGCATAGTAAGTAGGTGCTTTCTAATAGAGCTGGGGGTAGAGAGTTGGCAAACAAATGGAGAAGATGCATGGTATTTGCAAAAGATACAGTGTAGAGTTCTTTACTTCTTATAGTAGCAATTGCAATGGTATGATTGTTGCATGATTTTTTATATTGAGTTAAATCTCACTTCGTTGTAATGGCCAGCCATAGTTTTGCTCCATTAAGCAGTGTAGCCACCAGTTATTATGATACATAGAGAAAAGATTGAAGTTGTCAAAGACTTCATTTTGCTTGGATCCACTATCAATATTCAGGGAAACAGCAGTCAAGAAATCAGGTGATGTATTGCATCAGGCAGAACTTTACACAAGACCTCTGTAAAGTGCTCAAGAGCAAAGATGTCAGTTTGAGGACTAAGGTGTGTCTGACCCAAGCCATAGTATTGTCAACAGCTTCATATGCATGTGAAAGTTGGACAATGAGTAAGGAAGACTGTAGAAGAATTGCTGCAACCGACAAAATGTCAATACCTTCTAACTCTTCGAATCATTGGAGTACATTTTTTATTTGCTTTTTTTTTTTACATATATATGTATTAAAATGTCTGTACATTTATATAGAATATTTTCTACTGCCTCCCCCCAAAAAAAGATTAGATAATAAAGAGCAATACTAAAGAAAACTTAAATTTTAAAAATGAGATTTCAGCATACTTCAGAAACAACTTAACAAAGCAATCGTCCAAATAGATCCCCACTATTAGTCAGGGATTGGTGTGGCGCTGTGGGTTAATGCGCCAGACTGCAAAGCCATTTGAACTGCAAGATCGGTGGTTCAGGCTCACCAGCTGCTCCTCGGAAACCCTGTACAGGGTTGCAATGGGTCAGAATCAACTCGATGGCACTTAACAACAACAACAACACTTGTATTTTGGTGTGCAAAGTCTTGTTACATTTTTTATGATTTGACACTTTTCCATACCATAGAATGAAAAGTACTTTCTTTCCTAAAGCAAATAATTTCCAGGTAGTTCCTTGTGAGGGAAAGAATTTCATATCCCTATAAAGTATAAAAATGTTGTCAGTAAAAGCCACAATGGTGAGTTCACGTAAAGGCCCATTCACTTCTCTGTGCTGACTTAAAAGTGGCTGTCCCTCATGTTTATCTGCTGTGTGTTCAGTGCTAGCAATTTGGGTAGCGGACTTTCCAAGGCCATCCCAACTGGTTTGAAACTTCATAAAGAAGAGAGTTATTTTTGATATCTAATATGAATCAGGCTGCTAATCTCATGGTCAGCAGTTCGAAACTACCAACGGCTCTGAGGGAAAATGATGAGGCTTTCTGCTCCCGTAAAGATTTACAGCCTCAGAAACCCTGTACAGGATCGCTATGAGTCGGAACCAACTCCACAGCACATAACAGCAACAACAATACAACAACAACAATGCCTCTCTAACAGAAATCCCACAAGTGAATGGCTTCAACAAAGAAAATGGATTCTCTCACAGTTTAGGGGGCTAGAAGTTCAAAATCAGAGTGTCAGCTCTTAGGAGGGAAGGCTTTCTCTCTGTCGACTCTGGGGAAAGTTTCTTATCTCTAGAGCATCTGAAGCCCTAGTATTTCTTGGAGCTCTCCATACACCTTGGCATCAATCTTCCCCAGAATCTAGGAGCATCACAGTGCAGGGACCCAAAGTCAAAAGGACACACTCCACTCCTGGCTTTTCTATCTTAGTGGTAGTACGTCACTCTCCCGCTGCTCCAATCAAGGTAGTGGTGTTAGGTGCCACCAAGTCAGTTCCAACTTTGTGTAGTGACCCTGTGTAAGGTTTCCAGAGAGCAGCGGTGGGTTTGAACCACCAACCTTGTGGTAGCAGTCCTAAGTGCTTATCCAACAGCACCAAAGCAGGACTCCAAGGGTGGTGTGCCGTGGCGTCGGTTCCAATTCATAGCAACCCCTAGGGTTTCCAAGGCTGTCAGTCTTCATGGAAGCATAAAGCCTCATCTTTTTCCTGCACAGTGGCTTCTAGCTTCAAACCTTTAATCCTCTTATTCTCTCATCAAATCACATCTTGTGGGATAGCTACATCTCAGTTGCCAAGCCACTGAGAATTCTGACCCACTCAAGTTGACACAAAACCTGAATTTATCACAAAAGTGTTGTCACCGAGACAGCCAGTGATCCCAGAAAGCCTGTGGTGACTCCACTCATTGCTGTTCCTCGACAGGAACGCTGCCTGTGTCCCGTCAGAGAGCCCAGTGGCTTCTGCCCCAAGTATTTAAGAGCTACTTTTTTTTATTGTTTAATTTTTTTACATATGATTCAGAAATCAAGAAGTTAATCAGCATACAATGAAAAGATATCTTCTTACTCATGTTCCCCCATCAACCCAGTTCCATTCCTCACTATTAGCTTTCTGTCAATACTTCCAGCACTTGTTTATGCATGTACAACCAATACAAATACATATTATTTACTACTTTTTCTTTTTATACACACTTTACCTTTCCTTCCCCCCACCAAAACAAAAAAGCATAGCTCATAGAGACTTCTCTTAGAAGTTGTACTGCGTCAGAGTATTCCATTGCACAGATGCACCTTAATTGATTAATCAGACACCTGGTAGACATTTAGGTTTGGTCAATTTCCGTTCCTGTCTTTTACAGTTTGCTGACATTCTCCATTCTGTGATCTGTTATATGGTCATCCTTCCTTTCCTTTTCACTGAATGACCTGATCTTTGGCAAGCCTGTTGATAAGGGAGGAGATGGTGTCGTGGTACTTTTAGAGGGCAGCTCACAAGCTTTTAAGACCCCAGGCACCACAACTCACTGAACTAGAACCTAGAGCATAAACTTTATGAGCTATATTATGCCGATTGAATTTTCCCATGAGATTATGACCCTCAGTCTTGAAACCAAGAAAAGTAATCCTGTGAGGTGATTGGTTTTATCTAAGAAGTACCAGTATCTGTAGCCCCTGTTTGGTTTACTTTTTATATGTTTTGGGGCTGGGGGAGTTTTTTTGGTTGTTATCATTATTGCATGTATAACATAGAATTTACAAATACATCTTTTTTCTTGTATTCGTTTTAGTGGCATTAGCTATACTTGTCAAGCTGTGCATATTTCACCTCTCTTTCCCATCATCATAAACAAGAAGTGACTATTGTCTAGACAGTGATTTTCCCTCTTCACCACCCTCCCCACAACCCCTGGCAACTACCAATGAACATTGGTCTCCAGTCTTGTCATTGCCTAAAAGTGAGATCATACAATATGTGTCATTTTGTGATTGATACATAACTATTTTGTTTAGCATTATATCCACCAAGTTCCTTCATATTGCAAGATATTTCGGGAATTCATTTTTCTTCATGGCTGAGTAGTATGCCATTGTATATACGTGGATTCTTATAGTGAAAAGAGTCTATAATTTAACCCTAAAATATTAAGAACAACTGTGCTATTAAAATCATCATTTAATAGACTTTGGCCTATATGAACTTATGACTGTTGAACTTCATTTACCCATTAAGGTTTTTTCACTGGAGGAAAAGGAAATTAAATGTGTAATGCAACTTTCAAGCTGATAAACACTGGAATTTAATTTTATGTTTACCTAATAATACTGTAATCATACTTCAGTTTTAGTTATGAATGCATTTTTGTCTTTAGTACCTGGACCCTCTGGTGATAATGGCATCAGTATTACCATGATCTTGATGGCCTGGATGGTTATTGCAGTGGTCTTATTCCTACTGAGACCTCCTAATCTAAGAGGATCCAATTTATCAGGAAAGCCAACCAGTCCTCATAATGTAAGTGTTATGGATTGTAAATCCTTTTTGGGAGTGGGGAGGATGGTAAGGATTATGAATGAGGGAGAGTTGGTTTTGACTGAAATATCTAAATTAGCAAAAGGAAAGGTATAAATCAGGGAGTGTAAGGTTTACCTATTTAATCCTAGTAAGTCCTGGAACCCCCAGTGACTTAGTCTCCATGGAGTTATTTAAAGAAACACAAACTTGTGGCCCAAAAATAATTTTTAAAAATTCAATCTTTAGTCACATGAGAAATGTCAAAAATTCATAGCCCATAGCATTTCCCAAATTCTAGTCATCTGTTCCCCAGTCTTTTTTGCCTCACAGTTAGGTGCTCCCTTGCCTCTCATTTTTCAGGTCCCCTAAACACACTAGCTACAGCTCAATGGTTTTCCCTTCTCTCATTCCATTTGACTTAGCTATTAAATACAACAAAGCCACGGAACCTCCTGGCTAAATCTTGTTTTTTCCTCATCGTATTCCTCTCAAGCTCATTCTTCTAGTTTTCCATCACAGTAAATCAACTGAGCTGGCAAAAAGAGAGGTGGGAATCATTAATGTTGACAAATCTTGGTAGTCATGATTATAACCATTTGTTGTTGTTGTTGTTATTGTGTGCTCTCGAGTCAGTTTGAGACACAGCAACCCTGTACAGGGTTTCCAAGGAGCGACTGGTGAATTTGAATTGCTGACCCTGTGGCTAGCAGTCCCGTGCTTGTCATACAGCACCATACCAGGACTCCATTTTTAGAAACTTCTAAGTGAAAAATATGACGAAGCAACGCAGGGAGTTTTCAGTATTATTTTTAATGGAACTTCCATTAAACTTCCATTTGGAACTCCAAATAAAAAAATTGAACTCATTTCAAAATCAGTGCTTAAATTTTTTTCTTTTCCATTTGATTTTGATTTGTCTTTTTAAACTATGAGTGCTTATTCTGTAAGCAGGCAAATGGGCACTGTTACTTGGTCGATGCTGTGGTCTTTTTCAAAAAAAGAACATCTAGACCTTAATGATGGATGGAGCAAAGTTTTTGGGGACTTTCATTTGCTGATGGGGCATGACTCAAAATAAGAAGAAATAGCTGTAAATATCCATTAATAATCAAATGTGCAATGTATGAAGTCTGAATCTAATAGAATTGGAAGTCATAAGTGAATAAAGATTAATATCCTCGGCATTTGTGAGCTTAAATAACATTTCAAGACCTATCTTGAAGTACAGTGCTGTCTGTGACATGATACATACACCTACAAGGAAGACCAGTTAATACAACCATTATTCACATCTACGTACCAACTGCCAAAGCCAATGATAAAGAAAATAAATTCTGCCAACTTCTTTAGTCTGAAATAGATCAAACATACAATCAAGATTCCTTGATAATTACTGGTGATTAGGATGTGAAAGTTGGAAACAAATAGGAAAGTCTAATAGTTCAAAAATAAACATTGCCTTGGTGATGGAAGTGACACTAGAGATCTCAAGGTAGAAGTTTGCAAAACCAATGACTTATTCTTTTCAACAAAATAAGTCGCAGTTATATACCTGGACCTCCCCAGATGAAATATCCAAGAATCAAACTGACTATATCTGTGGGAAGAGACTATGAAGTAGCTCAATAGCATCATCAGCTAAAACAATGCCAGGGGCTGACAGTGGAACAGACCATCTGGGAGCTCATAGGCCAAAGTGGAAGAAAACAAAAGAACCATACTACTACCTTGAATATATCCCACCTGAATTAAGAGACCATCTCAAGATCAGATTTGATTCATTGAACACTAATGAATGAAGACCAGAGGAGTTGTGGGATGACATTAAGAACATTATATATAAAGAAAGCCAAAAGGTCATTAAAAAGACAGGAGAAAAGGAAAATATTAAAGAGATGTTGAAACTCTGAAACTTACTCTTGAATATAGAGAGTACCTAACATGACTAGAAGAAATGATGAAGTACAAGAGTTGAAAAGAACATTTCAAAGTATTATAATGAAATGTGCAAAGACCTGGAGTTAGAAAACCAAAAACACTCAGCATTTCTCAAGTTGAAAAAACTGAAAAAAAAACAATTGAAGTCTCAGGTTGCAGTATTGAAGGATTCTATAGGCAAAGTGTTGAATAATGCAGAAAGCATCAAAAAAAGATGAAATACACAAAGTCACTGTACCAAATAGCTGTTCAGTCATTTCAGGAGGTAGCATATGATCAAGAAGGAAGAAGTCGTCCAGGCTGCAGTGAAGGTATTAGCAAAACAAACAAACAAAAAAACACAAACAAGTCTCTAGTAATTATCAGAATATAAATTGAAATGTTTCAACAAAACTGATCTAATGCTTGATGCACTCACTAGTCTATGTTAAGAAATTTAGAAGACAGCTACCTACCAATAGATCCATATTTGTGGATTTATTTTCAGACCCAACAGAATGCAGACAGTATCAAACAATATCATTAATGTTAAGTGCTCTCCAGTTAGTTCTGACCCATAACAACCCTGTATAGGATTTCTGAAGAGCGGCTGGTAAACTTGAACCGCTGGCCTTGTGGTTCATACTGACTACAGTTGAACACATTAACCCACAGCACCACAGTTCAATAACAGTTGGCAGCAGCACATTGACAGGGAGCTTCCAGAAACTCAAGCTGGATTTAAAAGAGGACATGAAACAAGGGATGTCATTGCTGACATCAACCAGATGGATCCTTGATTGAAAGCAGACAATACCAGAAAAATGTTGACTTGTGTTTTATTGACTATACAAAGACATTCGACTGTGTAGATCATAACAAACTATGGGTAACACTGCAAAGAATGGGAATTCTAGAACACCTCATGTGCTCATGTGAAACCTGTACCTAGATCAAGAGACAGTTACTCAAACGGAACAATGGGACAGAAAGGTGTGTGTCAGAATTGTATTCTTAACACCACATTATTCACTCTATAGGTTGAGCAAATAATCTGAGAAGCTGGGCTAAATGAAGAATGCAGCATCAGGATTAGAGGAAGAATGGCTCTTTAACATTAACAGCTTGTGATGTACAGATAACACGGCTTTGCCTGCTGAAAGTGAAGAGGACTTGAAGCACTTGCTGATGAAAATCAAAGAATACAGCCTTTAGTATGGATTACAACTCAATATAAAGAAAACAAAAATCCTTACAACTCTATCAAGAAACAACATCATAATAAATGGAATAAAGGTTCTCAAGTTGTCAAGGATTTCATTTTACTTGGATCCACAATCAATGCTCATAGAAACAGCAGTCAAGAAATCACATACATTGAATTGGGTACATCTGTTGCAGAAGACCTTTTTAAAGTGTTAAAAGAGTGAAGATATCACTTTGAGAGTTAGGTGCTCATGACCCATGCCATAGTACCTTCAATAGCTTCATAAGCATGTGAAAGCTGGACAGTGAATAAGAAAGACCATAGAAGCATTGATACACTTGAATTACAGTGTTGGGGAAGAATATTGAAAAGTAACATGACCTGCCAGAAGAACAAACAAATCTGTCTTGGAAAAAGTACAGCCAGAATGCTCCCTAGAAGTGATGCTGGCAAGACTTGTCTTATAATTTGAACATGTTACTAGGAGGGATCAGCCCCTGGTAAAGGACTGTCCTTTAGTAAAGTTTTCATTGTTGTTAAGTGCCATCGAGTTGGTTCCGATCCATAGTGACCTTGTATAGGGTTTCTGAGGAGTGGCTGGTGAGCTTGACCTGCCAACCTTGTGCTTCAAACTGACTTTGCAGTCCAGTGCATTAAACCATGGTACCACACCAGGACTCCTTGGTAAAGTTAGAGGGTCAGTAAAAAAGAAAAGCCTTAACGAGGTGGCTTGAGATAGTGGCTGCAACAGTGGGCTCAAACATAACAACAGTTGTGCTGTAAGGCCAGGACCAGGGCAGCTTTTCTTTTTGTTGTACTTAGGGTTGCTTTGAGCTGGAGACTACTTGACTTGGCAACTAACTACAAAAGAACGTCTAGATAAGTAGTATGCTAATTTTAATTGATTGTAAGTTTGGTTTGAAGTGCAAGATCGGAACCTACTCAATGACACAAAACAACGACAACAAGCAAAATGTGCAGACTGTGTTTGGCTGATAACCTAAAAGGTTGTTCGAGGTTTGAGTCCATTCAGAAGTACCAAAGAAGAAATGTCTACTTCTGAAAACCAGTCATTGAAAACCCTGTAGATCACAGTTCTTCTCTGACACACATGGGGTCGTGAACCAGAATCCACTCACCAACTGCCTATGTACAGCGTATTGCTTTCACATCAAAGAGCAACTGCCTAAATGTTTGGAGCTACAGAAATCCAACTTAATAAACTGACTTAAAGACCATTAGAGCTGACTGCAAGCCAGTAGTCCTCTGTCCCTTTTGTTGTTGTTAGTTGCCATTGAGTCAGTACCGACTTACAGCGACTTATTTCATTCACAACAGAACGAAACACTGCCCAGGCCTGTGCCAACCTCACAATTACTGTTCCATTGGAGTCCATTGCTACTGCTATTGCTATTCCAATCCATCTCATAGTCATTTGTAAACCAATTATTCTGGGAATAGTCTCACTGCCCTAGGAATAGACAAAATGTATCGACTCTAATTTCAAACAGAAAATTTGGGAATTTATATGTTAGGAAAAATAAATTAAACCTTCCTGAAGATGTCTAAAAACTCTTATCTATCCTTCACAGTTAAAATGCTATCTTTTGCAAGTAACCAAAACCAGTTCAGATTGATTTAAACACTGATCGGCTTTATTGATTTATACAATCGTGAGAGTGTTTGGGATGATTGATTCAGCAAGCTAAGCAGTATAATCAGAGACACAGTTTCTTTGCTCATACTATCAACTTCCTTCCAAGGTTGGCTCCCATTTTCATCACAGTATGGCTTTAGTAGCAACTGGAGCGACATGCTTTCTCACTGGCATTGCTAGAGAAACATACATAGGTTCCTAGCTTTACTTTAGTTGGACTACTCAGCGATTCATTTTAAAATTCTTTTTATGTAGCTTTTTTATTAAGAATTGAGTGAAAGTTTATGGAACAGATCATCTCAGTGATTCACTTGAGCAAGAAGGATGAGACTACTTTTAATGGTTTAAAGGCCACCCCTAGAACTGTTAAATAGTTTTTCTTTATTCCATACCACAGGGAGTAATGGGCCGAAAGTTGGAGAATCACAGTGTTAATACATTGTTCCTTTGTGTGAAAATATAGAAAAAGTCCAAATAAGTACCTGCTTGAGATGGGAAGATGAAGGGTGTTGCTTTTTAGTTCTCACCTGTGTGTTAGATTGGCTGCACTGGGAATGAAGAAGTCAACTCCATCATTTATCTCTTTTCTACTACCAGGGACAAGATCCACCAGCCCCTCCTGTGGACTAACTTTGTGATATGGGAAGTGAAAATAAACATCTTGCACGACCAAATGAACGAAAATAACCAGAGTACTCTTAGCCCCATTTGAACGGTTTTTCCTTTTGCATCTGCAATATGGGATTATATTGTTTTCATGAGCTTCTAGAAATTTCACTTGCGAGCTTATTTTTGCTTCCTGTGTTACCACCGTTTCTATTTACAGTATATTGAGTAAATGAATATTAAAAAAAAAGTTATATAGGGCTTTTTGTTGGTTGTCCTAAACCTAAACATTCCACTCATTTAACTGTGATCATACTTTTGGGAATAATTTCTGACCTGATTGAAGGAAATTTCAGATTTAAATATTTTAAATAGTTTTTATAGACTTTAAAATTGTTTGGGTTTTTTGGTTTTTTTCCATAAGATATTTATAGTTACTTGGGGTTGTCTGAGAGACTATAAAAGAAAATTAGAACCATACAGTACTTACATTCACTGTGGTAGTTTATTTGTGCATGGCTGTTTTCTCTTCTTGGAACTGTAGCAGCCTTTTGAATATTTTACAAATTTTAGCTGAAATCTGTATCATCTACTACAACTAACATATGCGGCTAGAATCAGAGAAGGGAAGAAATGAACTGATTGCTTACTAAGTTTTTTACTCCCATTTAAAAGTTTTTTTCTAATGTTAAAAACTTTTAAGTAATCACGATTGATCAATATGGTGAATGTTTAACAGTCCATTATATGACACCTGCAATCCACTGTACACTAGCCTTACAAAGATTTCTGAAAGAAGGAAAAGAATGAACTCTTTCTGCCTTTGCTAGGTATCATCTGTACAGTAATAATTTAAGCTATAATTTATTGCTAAAACGAGTACCTCTCAGGAAGCTTCTTTTCTGTTCTAATACTTCCTTGGTAGAAGGAGACACTCTTAAAGCCTGTTTGGTTACTAACATTTGAATGCCTTTTACTTCTTTTTTTATTTGAAGAAAAAAGTAACTGAGTCCTTTATTCCTGTCCTGACTTTTAACAAATTTTAATGGATTCTTGGCTTACTCCAGGGAAAAGGAAGATGATTAGAATCAAGGGTCTTTTTCTCATGCCTGTCTCATTCCTATGTTGGTAATGGGATGGATTGGGACATGAAAGATCATTAAAGAAGTAAAGTTTTGAAATGTGCAAAAAAGTCAAAGTTTGCACTTTTGCTCAGTTTAAAAAAAAAATGAATACCAATGGAATATACATATATATAAAATGTCTGCATAACCTTGACTTATGTGGTTATGGAATTTTTTCCTAGAAAGTGATTGCAGATTACTTATGTGGGCTAAAAGGTATTTTGCTACCAATGTAATCATTTCCCCCCCCCAGATCAGTCTAACTTTTCATTGTATAGATAGGAGAAATTTTCTTGTCTGAATTAAATAAACTTCTCGATAGCAGTGTTACTATTGATGAGAGTCTCTGACCTACTCATGAGTGGTTTTTTTTCTTCACTATGATCACATTCTCGGTCATAAGGGCATCGTTTCATGACATAATACAATATTGACTGCTTCATTACTTCTTGTGTACCTTGGCTTTGTGCTCAACTTCTTGAAATAATGCAATCAACTCTTAGTCACTGTGCTAATAGCATAGCACAGGTAAGTCAGATCCTAGATCGGTAGGCATCACAAAGGGAAGGTGTTTCCTCTTGGTATAGCCTACTGGATGCCTTCCCAGCTCTACAGCTGGCAACATAGTTAAGGCTGACAGGACAGGAACAGCATAAAATATGGAGCTAAATCCCAATAGATTCCATTTTTCTGCCTTTGCCCCCTGACCTTTGAAGGTATGTCCTAACAATCAGTCCTCTAAGCTGCTAAAAGCCAGTTCCCAACAGAGATACCACAACAGGATCCAGAGATACTGATGTATACACTAAGTCTACAGTTCACAAATAATTGACAAATGGTTTTGGTTTAAGAAATGCCCATAACATGGAAGCAGAATGTCTAGTGTTAGCTAGAGACCTGAAAGTCTGGATTCCTTTTCCTAGTCCTTCATTTCTGTCATATACACTTAATTGACATTATGTATCTAGGAGTTCATGTAGGGACCTACTTGTTTAGTAACAAAATTTCTTAGTGAAGTATTTAGTCTTTTTTTTTTTTCCCTTGCTGGTAAAATATCTTTGCATTTCTGAAAAAGTGTACTGCACATAAAGTATCCTTGTTAACCTAACTAGTAATATATATTATTCTATTTAATTCTTCAAATTTATACATGTGGCCTTTTTATTGAGCTCACTATTAAATCTTGAGTTGGCCTATAAACATTCACCAGAATCATGGCTAGAGTACTTTAAAAATAATCTGGAAAAAAGAAAACCAAAACTTCACATGTTAATTACCTTTGACTCTTAAACATTCCACAAATGGCATTAAGAGTTTACTTTGTTTTAGAATCATTTAATATTCTTGTATGCACAGTAATATTTTTCCTTTCCGTATGAAAAAGTTAACATTGGACTTACTTTAAGTGAAAGTATTATTATATAGCTAACCAACCACTCTCCCCATGGTCAGCAAGCTCTATTTTATAACTTGCAGTAATTTTCTGAAGTAGTAACTATTGAGTTACAGTTGTTCCATAGTTACTTTTAGTGTCTTTGTGATATATGATGTCATAGTGTTGATGGAATTATAGATATCTTATATTTTCCAAAGACCCGTGGAAGTTTTGTCACTCTGAAAAAAAAAGTCTGTCATTTGAAATGAATATGCGCTAAAATTTTATGGGCTAAAATTTGATCAGCTCAAGACACATATGGCAACGTGAAGAAAGAAAAATTGAAGAGAGTTTACAATTAATGATTAAATTTTGTTGTTGTAATAGGTTTAATCAACATATTTCTAAATGAAAAATCCATATGTATTTGTTACCATGTCTGATGATTACTTTCTTAAAAGCAAAAGTAGCCATGTAATATACTAACTGTTCATTGCTGTTTTTTAATGTATAAATCATGCCAAACAAATCATGTCTGTGTGCCATCCAGGGTTTATTGTTAATATTTTCCTGAGTACTTGGATTGGGATAAAGGGCTTGTACTATGCACTTTTTATTAATGAATAAATAGAAAATGTTAGTAACACTCTTTTGTTTGGCTTTTGTGTTTCTTTATAAGATTTCTACCCCTTACTAAAGATACTCATAACAGAGAATTTTAAGTTGTAAGAAAAATATACACCTAATAAGAAATGGGACCAGGTATTTTTTTTTTAATGCTTTATTGTGAATTATGTGATAGTTTACATGGGAGGACATTAGCTTCACATTGATCCCATCGTATATCCTTTCCTTGTCATGGTTACAATCCCCTCCATGCATCATCCACCAACCAGAGGGTGTACCCCGCAAGCCTGCCCCCCCGGTCATCCGCACACAGCCCCTCTTCTTCTCCATGCTCCATCTCCCCACGTCATCATCTCTGCCTCCATCCCTGGCATCACTGCTTCTCTGGGTAGGGTCCTGCTCTCCGCTCTTATCCCTGGATTGTCCCAGGGACCTCCGCTCTTAGACTGAAAAGTTAATCACTCCCCTCCCTTTGCCACAAAACATCTACCTTTACATTTCCAGCCCTTACAATCAGTCCTGGTAACAATCATTCGCTGTTGTATTGCAAGAGACCTATCTGTATCTCCTCTCATCAGCCCCGACTATGCAGAATGGATACTACTCAGTGGAGATTCTA
>NW_006408748.1:2200986-2203317 GCF_000296735.1 Chrysochloris asiatica | reverse complement strand
TTAAAATGCCGGTGGCATAGCTTCCAGAATCACAGCAACTCAGAAGTCACCACAGTCCAACAAACTGACAGATGTGTGGTGGAAAGTTTATCATATATATAGATATATACATGTGAATGTATATCTCAACCCTCAATAAAAATCATAAGCTTTCATTAAATGACTCTCAATGCTAGTTTTCCTCCCAGAAAACAGAATTCAAATAAAATAAACTATTTGCTTTTGGTATTTCACTTTTGATATTTCCCCCCAGAAAAATACATTCCAAAGACACCAACCATAATCATTTGTCACGTTCAGATTTTATTTTTAACTGTAAATATCAGTTCTGTCTTTCCTCATTAAGTTGAGGTGACTTTAGTTTGCATATCTTTTTCCAAATAGACCATGTTCGTTCAATAAATATTTCAATAAATGTTTATATTTGCTTATTGCTTAACTGTTTACAAATGCCCTAAGATGGATGCCACTGTAAACCATCAGAGGACAGAGATGTCTGTGGATAGACAGTGTGAGGAAGTGAGATGAATGTCTGGGAGGCATGGAATACAGAAATAAATTGTGAGTAAAACAGCTCTCCTTATATTTTTAAAAAATATTTCCTTATACAAAATTCTGCTTATTTCTAGGAAATTTAAGATTTAGAGAAAAAAGAATTTGCAATTAAGATCCTTTAATATCTGAGGTTTTATATGGTCCTGGTGTGGTACTGTAGGATAAACACTCGACCTCAAGGTTGGTTTGAACTGCAAGGTCGGTGGTTCAAATTCACCAGCCACTCCTCAGAAACCCTTCATAGGGTTGCTATGAGTCAGAAGCAACTGACGGCACACAACAACCACAATAATGTCACATCAGGCTGTAGGACGTATTATGAAATAATTCAAAACCTGCAAACAGAAAACCAAAAGATCAGTACTAAGATAGTAGAAATGGACAATATACTGAAAGGGCAAAGGAGTAGATCTAAATTAATAGAAACCAGAATTAGATAGCTTGAAGATAAAAATCTCTCAATAAAATCTCAAGAAATACTCTCAATAAAATCTCTCAGTAAACCAGAAGAACAATCAGAAAAAATAATTTTAAAATCTGAAGAAAACCTAAGATTCACGTAGGACAACTTGACGAGGGAGGGATAACCTACGGGTGATCAGAATTCCAGAACAGGAAGCGACAAAGAGAACCACAGAAAGGATAAACAGGTGCTGGAAGAAAATTTTGCTGATGTCATCAAAGCTGAGAAGATAATCACTCAAAAAGCTGAAGGAACCCCAAACAGGATAGACCCCAAAATAAAACCACCAAGACATACCACAAACTTTCCAAACTCAAAAACAATGAAAAAATCCTGAAAGCAACTGTGGAAAAAATGTTATCTATAAACAAAAATCAATAATATTAAGTTCTGATTTCTCAACAGAAACCATGGAGAGACAAATACAAAACTCTGAAAGAAAAAAAGCTGCTATGAATCTCATACCCAGCAAAATTGTCCCTCAAATATGACAATAAAATGAGGACAGTTCTAGATAAACAGGGGGGGTAGATATAAAGGCACAAAGTGACTGCCTTACATGTCTTCAAGAGAGAGTTTAATAATACCCACTTGACGTGGCTTCAATGACTGGATGATCAGAGCTCAACTAGAAGAAAAAGAGAGTAATCTGATACAATTTGATGAACTTGACCTGCACCTATGGATGCAGAACTCAAAAGAAGGGACAAATCTTTACAGCAAGGGTCATTTCCACCCCTTCCAAACAGAGTAGACAGGGATGGGCAACTTGGACATTGGCTACCCAAAATGGGGGGCTCTAAAGGCAAGAAGTGACCTGCTTACAAGCTTTCAAAAGGGAGCCTAGATGCAGAGGGCGCAGATGAAGGTAGACTCTCCACTGAGTAATATCCAATCTGTCTTGGCGAGACTGATGAAAGGAGATGGGGAGAGGTCTCTTGTGGTACAACAGTGAATAAATGTTATCAGGACTGACTGTGAGAGTTGGAAATATAAAGGTAGATGTTTTGTAGCTAGGAGGAGAGTGATTATCTTTGCAGTCTAGGAGTGGAGGTCCTGGGACCATCAAGGGAGAAGAGTGGAGAGCAAGACCCTACCCAGAGAAAGAGTGACACCAGAGATGGAGGCACAGACGATGACGTGGAGAGATGGAGCGGCTGGGGACTCTAGACATAATTCACAGTAAAACATTTAAAAAAGAGAGAGAGAGAGAGTTTAGTTTCAGAGTGTGCGGGGAAGGCAGAATCCCCACTGAATAGTTTTCATCTTGTCTAGATGGGTCTGGTGAAAAGAGATGGGGATAAGATTCTTAT
>NW_006408748.1:2198663-2199922 GCF_000296735.1 Chrysochloris asiatica | reverse complement strand
AGAATCTCCACTGAGTAGGATCCAATCTGTCCAGGTGGGGCTGGTGAAAGGAAATGTGGATAGGTCTCTTGTGATACAGTAGTGAATCATTGTTATCAGGACTGATTGTGAGGGTTGTAAATGTAAAGGTAGACATTTTGTAGCAAGGAGGGGAGTGATTAACTTTGCAGTCTAAGAGCGGAGGTCCCTGGGACCATCAAGGGAGAAGAGCAGAGAGCGGAATCCTACCCAGAGAAGCAGTGATGCCTGAGAGGGAGGCAGAGACGATGACATGGAAAAGTGGAGCAGCTGGGGACTTTAGTTCCAGAGAGGGAAAGGGGCTTTGTGCTGATGACCAGAGGGGCAGGCTTGCGGGATATACCGTTTGGTTGGTAGATGATACATGGAGAGGATTGTAACCATGGCAATGAAATGATATACAATAGGATGAATGTAAAACTAATGTTCTCCCATGTAAACTATCCTGAGACCACCTGGGTCTACTTGTAAATGAAGTGAGGGTAAATGCAGCAAGGAAGACACAGGCTGAATTTGGATGTGCGTGTTCCATTGGCACCTGTTGACCCTAAGATTTGAGAAGAGGAAGGGCTGACTGGTCTGAAGTTTAGGGAGTTATGTGAACTCCTGAGCCCATGGGCACTGACCTAGCTCCTGGGGACTAGGTCTGAGAGTGAAGGGGCCAACTGGTTTGAAATGCAAGGAGGTATATGTAAACTCCCAAATGGTGGTACCCATTTGACCTAGTTTGGCTAGCTAGGGCTGAGTTGATTAGAACCCAACCAGATGAAGATAAAGATATTTGATACTGTGAGCAATTGTAAATTGCTAAAATTTGATGAGCTGGACTTTTGTTTATGGATGCAGTTGCTCAAAATTCCAACCGGAATGGGAGATTCTTCCTACCAAGGAATATGCTTGCCTTCTGGGTTAATGTTGTTGTTGTTGTTAGGTGCCATAGGTACCAACTCATAGCGACCTTATGCACAGCAGAACAAAACATGGCCTGATCCTGGGCCAACCTCACTACTGTTGTCACTCTTGAGTCCATCGATGCTGCCACTTGGCCTATCCAAAAAAAAGAGGGTCTTCCTCTTTTTCTCTGACCCTCCACCTTACCAAACATGATATCCTTCTCCAGAGACTGGTCCCTCCTGACAATATGTCTGAAGTATGAGAGACGAAATTTGGCCTTCTTGGCCTCCAAGGAGCACTCTGGCTGCACTTCTTCCAAAACGGATCTGGGTTGATAAATACAGGCA
>NW_006408748.1:2197192-2198563 GCF_000296735.1 Chrysochloris asiatica | reverse complement strand
TCGTAGAAGCCAGGTCAAGTGGGTATTATCTGCAAGTGTAGGTGTACTTATGCATGTGCCCTCTCTTCTTATCAGCTGGATGCCTCACTCTCCACTCTAGTCCTCTGTGGTTATGTCTCTGACTGGGTCCAAGAGTCCCCTGGACTTGCCACACTGCTGGTCAACCAGGTCTCTATCCAGATTCACAGGAGTCTATTGGACGTTGTTGTAGGGCTTAGCTTGCAGTTTCATTGCTGCTTTTCCCTCACTTCCCTTTATTGGTGAGGGATCAGGTATTCTTAAAGATTCTTTGTTGTTATTAAGTGCCGAAGAGTCGTTTCTAACCCATTGCAACCCTGTATAGGGTTTCCAAGGAGCAGCTGGTGAGCTTCAACCGACAACCTTGAGGTTCAAATGGTTTTGCAGTTTGGTGCATTAAGCCACACTGCCACACCAGGACTCCTAAAGATTCCTGTATACTAGGAAATTAGATGACAGTTACATTTCTATGGCTGTTCTTTTTTTCCCCCTTAGAATACAGGGACAAATAGACATTAATCTTGAGAGACTAATATCCAACATTGTTTGGAGCAAACATACATAATGTAAAACATGAAAGCTGTACTAAAACACACAATTGGGAATTGCTTTTATTTTGTGATCTGGAATGTGTTAGGACATTAAAGATAATTATGTCCTCAGATGTGTAAAAATAAGACCACTCAGGCATGTCTATGATATCAGTGTTTCTGATTTAGATATTGTGCTAAATGTTATTTATCAGAGCACTGCTCATAGAACATTTAATTTCCTGGAGACAGTTAATATTATCAGACTAAAGTTTATCATGTTGTTAGGTGCCATCAAGTCGGTACCGACTCAGCAACGTCATGCACAGCAGAATGAAACACTGCCCAATCCTAGGCCAACCTCACTATCATTGCCACACTTGAGTCCATTGATGCTGCCACTTGGCCAATCCATCTCGCTGGGGGTCTTCCTCTTTTTGTCTGACCCTCCACCCTACTAAACATAATATCCTTCTCCAATGCCTGGTCCCTCCTGACAATGTGTCCGAATTATGAGACAAAGTTTGGCCATTTTGGCTGCACTTCTTCAAAAATGGATCTGTTTGTTCTTTTGGCAGCCCGTGGCACTTTCAATATTCTCCTCCAACACCATAACTCAAAAGCATCCATTCTTCTATGTTCTTCCTTATTAATGTCCAGCTTTCACATGCACATGAGGTTATTGAAAATACCCATGGCTTGGATCAGGAGCACCTTAGTCCTCAAGCTGACATCTTTGCTCTTCAATACTTTAAAAAGGTCTTGTGCAGCAGATTTGCCCAATGTAATATGTCATTTGATTTCTTGACTGCTGCTTCCATGA
>NW_006408748.1:2190602-2192449 GCF_000296735.1 Chrysochloris asiatica | reverse complement strand
AGGGGATTGTAACCATTGCAATTTAAACAAAATATGATAGGATGAGTGCAAAACTGATGTTCTCCTGTGTAAACTATCACTCAATTCACATTAAAAGCTTAAAAATGAAAAAAAAAGTCATTAACTCAAAGCAAAAAAAAAAAAAAAATGGAGTGACAAAGGCATGATAAATAAGGGAGTTCTGGTGTGGTACTGTGGGTTAATGCGCCAGACTGCAAAGCCGTTTGAGCTGCAATGTCAGCAGTTCAAGCTCACCAGTCGCTCTTCGGAAACCCTGTATAGGGTCACTAGGGGTCAGATCCAACTCAACAGCACTTCACAACAACAACAACATAAAGGCATGAAGTGGCTGGTGTACAAGCTTTCATGGGTGTGCTTAGTTTCAGAATAAGGGCTAAGGTGTAATTCCCCACATAAGTTTTCCTCTTTTCCAGATGGGTCTGGTAAAAGGGGGGCGGGGGCTGCGGGTGATAAGATTTTATAATTCAATTATGAGTAATTGTTAGCAGGATTGTGATTGCCAAATTGAAACTGGATGATGTATAATTAAAATGGGGGAGTAGTTAATCTTTCATTTAAAGAACAGATGATCCCATTACCTTCAAAAAGGAAAAGCATAAGTGGAGTGTGAGATCCCTACCTAGAAAAGCAGCAACAGCAGAGATGGTGGTAAAGGAGATGGCATGGAGAGACTGAGCAGCTTCGGGCTCTAGGCCAATGGACTGAGTAAGGCTGTGTGCCTGCAGGGAGGAGGCTGCCTTATGCCCTTTGGACATTTCAATGAGTCTACATTTTTTTGTTTTGTATGTGTACACCAAATACTTTTGCTTTGTTCATTTGTGAACTATAAGATGTAAATGGGAGCCACAGGGAGGAAGGAGGATAAGTGTTGTTGCAGGGAAAGGATTGTAATCATTGAGATGAAACAAAGTATATGATTTGTTGAATATGAAGATTATAATCTTGTCTGTAAATCTTCACTCAATTTACAATTGAGTGGTACTGTAGGATCAGCACTGGACTGCAAACCACTAGGTCAGCAGTTCAAACATGCCAGTTGCTTCTCATAAACCCTATACAAAGTCGCTATGAGTCTAACTGACTCAGTGAAACTTAACCACAACAACAACACTGCTTATAACCTCATACAGGCTATTGTGTCTTGGTGATAAATGAGTTTGGACAGTAATATCTCATTATTTTTGAGAAAATGAGCAAAATTATGAGTGTTGTAGAATAAGCACTGTTAACCAGAGGGTCGGTGGTTCAAACCCATCATCTGCTCTTTGGAAACCCTACACAGGGTCGCTATGAGAACTGCCTTGAGGACCCTTAACAACAATATCCTATAGCAGGAATCCTTTGTGGCACAAATAGATTAAATGCTTTACTATTAACCAAAAGGTGGTTGATGGTTCAAACCCACCAAGAGGTGCCTCAGAAAAGTGGCCTGACAATCTGATTCCCAAACTTCAAAGCCTTGAAAACACTATAAAGTTCTGTACACTTATGGGGTCACCATGAGTCAGAACTGACTTGATGGCTATTTATAACAACAATTGTGCCATCAAGTCACTTCTGGCTCATAGTGACCCTATTGGGGTTTCTGAGGAGTGGCTGGTGAGTGTGAATTGCTGACCTTGCAGTTCAAACCAATCTTACAGTTCAGTGCTTGTCCTGCAGCACCACACCAGGACTTCACTACATTAAGAAATTATACCACATAGCAGGTGTTACAGAAAAAATCTTTCATGTTGTTTTTTAAAAAATAAATCTGTTACATAGTCACTTATTAGTCCAATTAGTACCAAAGGAAGAGGCACTACATAAGATTGTATTTATATATA
>NW_006408748.1:2189815-2190446 GCF_000296735.1 Chrysochloris asiatica | reverse complement strand
TAGTAGTTTTGAATGGCTGCCCTTGTGATTAGCAGCCTAACTTGTAACCACTACACTACCAGAGCTCCTTGAAGAAGATGGAAGGTATGAGAGAGATGTGTGCCAGAGGGCAGGAGGCTGGCATGGAGGAGACTAATCATTGGAATGAAATAAAATATGATTGTTGCTGTTGTTAGGTGCCATTGAGTTGGTACCGACTCATAGAGACTCTATGCATAACAGAACGAAACACTGCCCAGCCCTGGGCCAATCTCACAATTGTTGCCATGCTTAAGCCCACTGATGTTGCCACTTTACCGGTTCATCTCACTGGGGGTCTTCCTCTTTTTCTCCGACCCTCCACCTTACCAAACATGATATCCTTCTCCAGACTCTGGTCCCTCCTGACAATATGTCCGAAGTATGAGAGACAAAGTTTGGCCATCCTGGCCTCCAAGGAGCACTCTGGCTGTACTTCTTCCAGCACAGACCTGTTTGGTCTTTTGGCAGCCCATGGCACTTTCAATATTCTCCTCCAACACCATAATTCAAATGCATCAGTTCTTCTACGGTTTTCCTTATTCACTGTCCACCTTTTGCATGCATATGAGGTTATTGAAAATACCATGGCTTGGATCAGGAGCACCTTAGT
>NW_006408748.1:2161194-2161916 GCF_000296735.1 Chrysochloris asiatica | reverse complement strand
TTGATTTAGTAGAGCTCCTTATGTTAAGCATTAGAGTTTTGTGGGGTTTTTAAAATTATTATTATATCAGACATGTAGCCAACTCTTACTTTTTATAAAAGGATATGCTGTTAGGATCTTTTCTCAAGATAGGTACTCATCCAACATGAAAAAATCATTTCACAAAGATTAAAATATTAGGTAGAATATTCGTTTCCAGCCACGATTTAAAAGCCATAGCAGGAAAATTGGAAGGCAAATACATCTTGAGTGATAGTTGAATAAATCCATTGCAAGAAAGCTGAAGAGCAAACTATTAGACCATTAATTCTCAATGTTGACTACACATTGCACTCACATAGATAACTTGAAAAACTACTGATAACTGCAGAGATTCTGATTTAATTGATCTGGGTTGTGGCCTAAGCATCTGGATCATTAAACTAAACTCTGCAGGTGACTCTAATAGAGGTAAAAGTGAGAACCACTGACCATAAAGAATGCTAATTTTTTGTTTAGTTCTAAAGAGAAGGAATAGAACAGAAACAAAAGCGAACAACCATTTCATTCAGAGTAACTGATTTATATGTGTTGTTGTTGTTAGGTGCCATTGAGTCAGTACCGACCCATAGCGACCTTATGAACAGCAGAACAAAACACTGCACTGATCCTGGGCCAACCCCACTACTGTTGCCACGCTTGAGTCCACCGATGCTGCCACTTGGCCAATCCATCTCGTTGGG
>NW_006408748.1:2138719-2159994 GCF_000296735.1 Chrysochloris asiatica | reverse complement strand
TTGGCTGAATGCAGAGAATATCAGAAAGATGCTTACCTGTGCTTTATTGATTACACAAAGGCTTTCAATTGTGTGGATTATGATAAACTATGGACAATATTGTCAATTATGAGTATTTTGGAACACTTAATTGTACTCATGAGGAATCTGTACCTGGACCAAGAGGCAGTTGTTTGAACAGAATATGGAAATACTAAATGGCTTAAAATTAAGAAAGGTGTGCGACAAGGTTGTATTCTTTCAAAATATTTATTCCGCCTGGATGCTGAGCAAATAATCCAAGAAGCTGGGTTATATGAAGAAAATCATGGCATCAGGATTGGAGGAAGACTCATTAACAAACCTGCGATATGCAGATGATACAACCTTGCTTGCTGAAAGTGAAGAGGACTTAAAACATGCACATGAGACAACTGACAATACCATGGTTTTGGTCAATTGCACCTTAATCCTCAAAGTAACATCTTTGCTCTTTAACTTTAAAAGAGGTATTTTACAATTGGTTTGCCCAATGCAATATGTCAATTGATTTTTTGACTGCTGCTTCCATGTGTATTAAGTGTAGACCAAAATAAAATTAAATCCTTGACATCTTCAATCTTTTCTTCATTTTGTTGTGCTTATTGTTCCATTTATGAGGATTTTTATGCTTTGTTTTTTAATGTTGTAGTGTAATCCTTTCTAAAGGCTATGATCTTTGATCTTCATCAGTAAGTTGCTTTAAATTCTTTTCCCTTTTAGCAAGTAAGATTGTGTCATCTGTATATTGTAGGTTGTTAATGCGCTTTCCTCCAATCCTGATGTTGTGTTGTTCTTCTTTATGTAGTGTAGCTTCTTAGATAATTTGCTCAGCATACAGATCAGATAACTATGACTATGGTAAAACAAAACAACAATGATGTACACCTTTCCTGATTTTAAACCACACAGTATCCCCTTGTACTATTCAAACAACTACCTCTTGGTCTATGTACAGGTTCCATGTGAGCACATGACATCATTAGGTGTTCTGGAATTCCCATTCTTTGCAATGTTATTAATAATTTACAATCCATACAGTTAAATACTTTTGTGTAGTCAATAAAACACAGGTAAACCATCTTTCTGGTGTTCTCTGCTTTGAACCAGCATTCATCTGACATCATCAATGCTATTCTTCATTCCACATTCTCTTCTGAATCTGGCTTGAATTTTTTTTTGCAATTTCCTATTGATGTCCTGCTGCAATGATTCTTAATTCAGCAAAATTGTTTATGTGTGGTATTAATGATATTGTTTGATACTTTTTGCAATCTGTTGGGTCAACCGCGGTGTATCTGGTGTGTTAGAACTGCTGAACTTTCGAATAGCTGCTAAGCATTTAAATACTGTACCTCCAGGACTCCTTAAGAGAAGACTGTTGTTGTTAAGTGCCGTCGAGTCGGTTCTGACTCATGGCAACCCTGTATAGGTTTCACAAGGAGCAGCTGGTGAGTTTGAACCACTGACCTGCAGTTAGCAGTCCAGTGCTCATCCTATAATGCCACAACAGGACTCCAAAAAAAATTCAGTAGTCCTGCAAAGTATTCAAGTTACTTTTAAAAGAATCAGGGTAATTAATTTTCTGTTTGGAATTCAGAACATTCCAGCATAGGCCAACATGTTCTGTTTCTAACTGAATTTAAGCATTAACAAAAATGTGTATATGATGAAAAAAGATTTGAAGTGACTTTATTAATCATTTTCGGGAACTCTTCCCAAATCAGTATTCAATATATTCTTTTGTTTACCATTCAGGAGGATTTTACACCTGGGAATTGGATCATAGCAAGGTTTTGTTTGGGCAAAAAGATAATCCTTTCTTTGTAAAGTGGGAAAAGAAATGTTGTTCTCAGGCAGATCTGTTTTAGGATAGAGGAGCTGTGGAAGCTGAAGAACTAGAAATTGACTTAAAAATATCTGTGTGGGCCAGCAGTTTGGCAAGACCTGGGGACTCCTGGGCCTAGAGTCAGTGACATAGCCACAGAGTACTAGAGTGGAGAGTGAAGCATCCAGCTGATAAGAAGAGAGGGCATATGCACAAGAACACCCACACTTGCAGATAATACTCGATGATCAGAGCTCAACTAGAAGAAGAAAGAAGAGGAAAAAAAGAGTAATTTGATACAATTTGGTAACCTGACCTACACCTACGGATGCAGTAGCTCAAAAGAGGTAACAAATCTTTACAGCAAGGATCATTCTCACCCCCTCAATACACAGGGTAGATAGAGGTGGGCAACTTGGACGGTGGCCACCCAAAATGGGGAGGGGGGAGAGGCTACAAAGGCAAGAAGTGACTGGCTTATAAGCTTTCAAGAGGGAGCCTAGATCCAGAGTGCGTGGAGGATAATTACTATCAGAACTGACTGTGAGGGTTAGAAATGTAAAGGTAGACGTTTTGTAGCAAAAGGAGGGGAGTGGTTGACTTTGCAGCCAGAGAATGGAGGGCCCTGGGACCCTCAAGGGAGAAGAGTGGAATGTAGGACCCTACCCAGAGAAACAGTGATGCCAGAGATGGAGGCAGAGACAATGACATGGAGAGCTGGAGCAGCTGGGGACTCTAGACCCAGAGAGGGAGAGGGGCTGTGTGCTGATGACCTGGAGGCAGGCTTGCAGGGTGTACCCTTTGGTTGGTTGATCATGCATAGAGGGGATTGTAACCATGGCAATATAACAATATACGATAAGATGAATGTAAAGCTTATGTTCTCCCACATAAACTTCACATAATTCACAATAAAACATTAAAAATATATATATCTGTGTGAGCAAGTCACTTAATCTCTAAAGCAACTCAGTTTCCTTATCTGTAGAATAAAAATATCTCTGCAAGGCAAAACTCATCTTTACTATCAGAAGTTTGGATAGCGCCACCCTAATCAAGTTCACTGGTGAATCCTTTCTATCAACATGTTCAATACTTTGTTGTTGTTGTTGTTGTTGTTAAATGCCAGGGAGTCAGTTCCAACTCATAGTGACCCTGTGTAGGGTTTTCAAGGAGCAGCTGGTGAGTTTGAACCACCAACCTTGCAGTTCAAACCAACTTTGTGGTCCATAGCACCACACCAGGACTCTGTTCCCATACAATTTTACTTCTCAGCAGAATTTGACACTATTGAGCCCTCCCTATTGGGGATATCATTTTTTTCTCTAGACTTCCAGAACATTACAGTTAAGATGTTTTCCTCCTCTTACTGACTGCTCCTTCATCTGCTTTAATGACTCCTTTCCTTAGCCAACACTGTAAATATCACAGCCCCCATGTCCTGTCCTGATTTCTTCTCTTTACTTACTCTAGCCCCATGTGATTTCATCCCATCTCAAAGCTTCAAGTATCATTTATATTTTTCTGGCTCTTAATTTATATCTCCCTTTATAATGGAACCTTGGCTCTACACATCTGTATTCAATTCCCTATTCAAGAGCTCCACTTGGATATTAATCAAGCATCTCAAAATCATCAGAACAAACACTGAATTATTGAGTTTCCCTTCTATGACAGTGACTGCCAGTTGTCACCAATAAATATATTCTCCTTTTCCAGTAACAAACCTCACTGCCATTGAGTCACGTCAGCCTCATCTTTCTCCTGTGAAGCAGCTGGTCGGTTTGAACTGCTGATTTTCAACTTAGCAGCCCAATGCTTGACCCACAAAAAATCCCCAAATCCGAGCTGGGCAGATATTACCTGGAATGAAACATATTGTTAAACTCCTTTGAATATGGTTATCTACTCAATTCAGCTAAGGGATGTGAATGGAGTGATATCTACTACTTCCAGGACAAGTCCTTAAAAAAAAAAAAGGCTGGCTCTCCATGTCACCTTTCTCTCCTCTCCACTAGAACACTGACTCAGTGGTTGTTGTGGTCAAGTTTGACCATGCAGAGGAGGGCAACACTGGGTGGGTCACTGATCAGCATGTTAAGAAGTACTGCTCTAGGGGTCTGTAGAGCAACTAGATAGAAAAAGACCTGCATCCTGTATTTCAGCTCAGGACTACTTATATGCTTGGACTGTTAATATGAAAGAGAACTTCTTGTTGTTACTGTTAGTTGCTTTGAGTCTGCTCCGACTCATGGTAACCCTATGCACAACAAAATGAAACACTGCCCAGTCCTGTGCCATCCTCACAATTATTTGTGTTTGAACCTATTACTGCTTCCGCTGTATTAATCAATCTCCTTGAGGGGGTCTTCCTCTTTTTCATTGATCCTCCTCTTTATGGAGCATGATGTCCTTCTCCAGGGATTGGTTCCTCCTGACAACATGTCCAAAGTATGAAAGACAAAGCCTTGCCATCCTGGATTCAAAGGAGGATTCTGGTGGTACTTCTTCAAACACAGATCTGTTTGTTCTGACAGTCCAAGTTTTTGATTCTTCTATGGTCTTCCTTATTCACTGTCCATCTTTTGGTATGTATATGAGGCAACTGAAAATACCAGGTGTACCTTAGTCCACAAACTGGTATCTTTGCTCTTGAACACTTTTAAAAGGTCTTGTGCAAGAGTCCAGCTCTCGCAGGGTCGGGAGACTCAAGAGGAGACATGGAATTCGATGAAAGTGAAAGTAGTGGAGGAGTCTCCGCTTAGTTGGCTGATGGAGCTCTCATTATGCCCTGGCTCAGCAAGTCTTTATTTATACTTAAAATTACACAGTGCATAATGATTTGATACCATGATTTTTCCCTTGAATTATTACACATTTTTAATCATAACATTCTTTCACCCTGTGATTATAAAACCTTAACAAAAGTATTTCTATGATGTCCAACCTGACCTTTCAAACATCCTGTTCATTTTCTAACCATTAAGCATTTTTCTTCTGACATCATCTTCTCTCCTACATAAGTGATATTTTCTTCTTATTCCCACTAAAACATCAAGTTAAACCCACTTCCCAGACCCCTGATTACATCCTCTTAGTAATATAAGTTTCTATTAATCATCAATGCCTACACTACTTTATTGTTTCTACTAGCTAATTATCAATCTTCTACATAAAGTACTATTATTTTCTACAGTAAAAGCATCACTAATACCTACTTAATTATTTTGTTTTTCTAAAGTTTCATTAAATTGCTTAACCACAGTGTTCCTATGTTCTTTCTTTTGGAGCCGTGAGGCATGTTAAAAGGCCCAACCTGGCTAATTGCTGCAGGAAAGGTAGATTATTAAATTTTGACCACCTTACATTTATGTTCACCATTCTCTGCCCAATTACTTAGGTGCCTGTATGTAGTAGAGGGGGGTTTGTGAATTCTGGCTGGTAATTAGGTGAGGTCTCTAGGGAATGGTCAGCTTCACTTTAGGTTTTTATCTGCTTCTGTGATCTCAAAAATGCAGCTGCTTTGTACTCAGGTTTTCTGTGAGAGGCAGTAGCTCATACAATTCCCTTTGAATCTAACCCAGTGAAGCTGAAACAATTGTTGCCAGACCGGTTTCTTCCTAAGCTCTGGAGAGCTCACAGTAAGAGCTGTAAATATGGCAGTACAATATTCTTACAAGTGAATCAGAATCATCCTAAAAGGGCGATATAGTAAGTGCCTTTCCAGAGAATTACCTGCTTTGCTGATGTTTCTCCTTTTGCCGGGACTGTACCAAACGGCAGAAGCCGAAATGGCTCTCAGCAGTCTTGTATAACATATTTGCCTAACGCATTAAGTCACTTCATTTCTTGACTGCTACTTCCATGAGCATTGATTGTGGATTCAAGGAAAATGAAGTCTTTGAAAACTTCATTCTTTTGTCCATTTATCATGAGGTTACTTATTGGTTCAGTTGTTAGGATTTTTGTTTTCTTTACACTGAGGTGCAATGCATACTGAAGGCTGTGGTCTTTGGTATTTATCTGTAAGTATTTAAAATCCTCCTTGCTTTCAATAAGCAACCTTGTTTCATCTACATTTCACAGGTTGTTAATGAGTCTTCCTCCAATCCTGATGCCATATTCTTCATTAACCCACCTTCTCATATTATTTGTTCAGCATACACATTGAATAAGTATGGTGAAAGAATAAAACCCTGGCACACACCTTTCCTGATTTTAAACATTCAGTATGTCATGAGAAAAATGACTAAGTGTTTATAAAGACTCATTAAAATGCCATATAGGTGAGTTTTCTTGAAATCCTTTCTGTCCATATAGATGGGTTTATGATGATGACTTTAGGAAAGTTGTTGTCTCTTGATTAAACACAGTTTGCTGTGAATTATAAAACTCAGAATATGTAGACTATGCACATTCTACTCTATTTGTTCATCCAACAAAGATTTATTAAGTGCCCATAATGTGTGCGGGGAGTGAGGTGGCTCTATAGGCTAAGCACTAGAATGTGAACCACAAGTTCGGAGGTTTTAGGCCACCAGCCACTCACATGAAAAAGATCAGGCTTTCTGCTCAATGCAAAGATTTACAGCCTCGGAAACCCTATATAGGGCCACTATGAGTCAGAAATGGACTCTAAAGACACTTAACAACAATGTGTGTGGCACATTATAGACACTAAATAAATCATTGTTGGATGAATGAATTGTATAGAATGTGCATATACTACATATTCTATTGTGAATTCTACAACCCTCAGCAAACTGTATTTAATCAGGTAAACAACTTTCTTAAAGTCACCATCATGAACCCATCTATAAGGATGGAAAAGATCTCAAGAAAACTCTTATCTATATGGCATTTTGGAGTCCTAGTGTGGCGCTGTGGATTAATGTGCTTGACTGCAAAATCAGTTTGAACCCAAGGTTGGCATTTCAAGTTCACCAGCTGCTTCTCGTAAACCCTAGGTTGCCATGGGTCGGAACTGACTCCATGGTAACAACATAATGGCATTTTAATGTGTCTTTATAAACTTTAAATCACTTTCTTCATGACATACTTAAAAATAATATTTAACTTCAAGGACAGATTATGGGATCTGATGTAACTCTTAATGAAGGATACAAAAAGTCATGGCTGTGCCTGACCTTTTTCCTTTAAGATGACCTTAGAGTGGGAGAGAGAGGAATAGAACTGCTCTCCACACTTAAAAGTGGGCTGGCTTCAACTCATTTATTGTTTCTCCGTTTTTTACACAGCACTTACATGCTGAATATTCTCTGCTATGTATCATCCACAGACATCCTAGACCCCCATGGGAGAGAACATCTGGGAAATAGGCCTGGAGGGCGTGGGTGACTTCTTCTCCCAGGGGTCAGGGCGGGGGGCACTAATCATGACGGAACTCAGCATCCACCCGACGGGAGGAAATCTCCTTCCGAGAAGTGATGGGTTGGGCGGGATATGACTAAATAGGGAGCCTCGAGCCTGGAAGAGGGTAGTGTAACCAGGGGCCTGGGGGGTGGAACGGGAGGAAGTCACAGTTTCAGGGACTAACGCACAGAATCTGGGGGGCGGGAAGCCCAGGCCAGCCCTTCCCACTACTAGATAGAACAGAAGGGGGGCCGGGGCATTCTGGTCGCCTCGAGCCGCTGTCCGGCCAGTGCTTCCTCAGCTCGAGGGTCTGGAGGACCTGCCACGCACGCGTCCCCTTTCTCCGCGCCGAGTGTAAACCAAGAAAGGGCCGCAGGGTAGGACAATTTTGAGCCGGTTCCTCAAACCCAGAGACAAATCAGGCCTGATACACGCGGCGCACGCAACCCAGTCCAGCGTCGATTGCGCCAGGGGCGGGGCCGCTGAGCTGGTCCCAGCGGATTCGCCCAGTTTCGTTGTGGGCGGGGCCTCACATTCCCGTCCGCGGGGCCCCGCCCCGACGCCCCGCGTCTAAGCCCTGCAGGAAATAGGGGCCGGGCTGCGAACTGTCTGTAGCGGTAGGGGGTGCAGGGATGCGGCGGAGGGCAAAGTCGGGGAGGGCCTGGCTGCGGGGGAATGAAGCCTCCGCCTTCTCGGATAGAATCATTTAAATACGGGCTCCGGCCCGGGACTCGGGTGTGGCGCTTGGCAGCCTGAGGGAGGGGCGTCAGTGAGTGGAGACTAGGCGGAGGAGGGCACGGGTACAGTCTGCGGCCCAAAGTGAGGTGCTGTCCGAATAGCCCGGCCAGGAGCAGCCGCTGCGTTCGGGGCTGGAAGTGGGTAAGCGCTTTCCCCGGGCTGGCCCCGCCGCGGGGATGCTCGCCGCCCGGGCGGCCGACGAAGGAGCGGCAGGGGCGTGCGCACTGCTACTCTGCGCACTCTGCGAACCCTGCGCGGGGCTCGGCCTTCCCGCGGCTCCTCACACCCACGTCTGCGCTTCTCGGCTCCTGGCGGGAATCATCCTCGGGATCTGCTGCCCCGGGGCGGTGGTAGCCCGGGCTTGTTACTCCTGACCGACTGGTCAGGCCTCAAGCTCTTTCTCTTTCTGCTTTTTCTCCACTTTCTGCCTTAAAATAAATGAGATATCCCCGCTGCCTCAGAAAGCCGATTGCCCACTGAAGAAAGCAGTTCTCATTGTTAGGCGTACCCTGTTTTGGCCTCAGAGTTCGCGTCTTTTGTGTTTAGTGCCTGCTCACCTGGGGTGCTGCTGCTTTCCTCTTGTCTCTTAGACCCAAGAGAAAACGAAGCCACAAAGCCCTTTGGGGGGCGAAATCCTGATGTTCCATGGTAACCTGTGTGCAGATTGCTCTGGAATCCGGTGCTGGCCATCACACTACATCGCTCTATTTCTTATCAGGGAAGGTGTTTCGGGAGTGCTTCAGGAGACTAGATATATGTGAGGCCTTGGAAAACTCTGTGTACCATATAAATACGGGAGTCAATTCGGCCGCGGTTGGTAATTCTAGAGGCGAGTGAAGGGGTTCAGTGACAGGGTTTACAGAGAAGAACTTGTCCTTTGCATATGCATGGACAAACCTCAGAGACACAGTGAGTCTTTGAGTTTCTTCAAGTCCCCTCTGAGATGCAGAACAGTAGCCTGGTGTGTTTCCTCAGAGGGTTCTGGAAATGAAAGCTCTGACTGTCTGATCTGAGACGTGCTTCTGGTTACACAACATCTAATTTAAGGTAAATGGTAGACAGTCTGACTTAAAAGGATTGCCCTTTTCCCAGTGCTGTACTCTTCTCTAATATAAAATTTGTAACAGAGAAAGCATATTCTGTCTCCCCTCTACCTATTTCCACAGCTTTATATGATATCAAGAAGTCCTGGTGTGGTGCTGGCTAATGAGCACTTGATGGTAAAGTCTTTTTGAACCACAAGGTCAGCGATTAAGACTCACTAGTGGCTCCTTGGAAAGTTATACAGGGGTCGCTATGAGTCGGCTCCAACTTCACAACACTTAACAACAACAATATGATATTGAACTGGTCTGGCACTGTAGGATCCGCACTGGACTGTGAACCACAGGGTTGGCAGTTCAAACCCAGCAACTGCCCCTTGGAGATCCTATACAGGGTCGCTATGAATTGGATACGACTTGACAGCATTAACTACAACAACATATGATATCATTTAGATAGAAAGTTAACAGTGCCTTTCTCACTGATTAAATATTTTTCTTGGATCAGGCAGCTGTTAGTATTTCAGTTTTGGAAATGACTAGTGCCACGTGAAATGGATGTAACTAGCTATAATGCCCATTGCTTTAGGTCTTGTGTATTTAATGTCATTCTGAAGAGGGTAGGGTAGAAGGACTAGCTTAAGTTGTAGTTGTTGTTGCTAAGTGCTTTCCAGTTAGTTCCAGCTCATAGTGAACCTGTATAGGGTTTCCGAGGAGCTGCTGGTAAACTTGAACCATCAACTTTGTGGGTCAAACTGGCCCTGCGGCCCAGTGCATTAACCCTCAGTGTCACCTTTGTTATTTGTTAGTTACTTGTAATTGAAATACTGATCTTGATACATGAAATAGTAGTTGAGTAGTTTCTGAGCAGCTTGGTTTTTTGTGACTCTCCCAAAATATGCAAGTAAAATCTCATTTCAAAATGATGCATTTCATAAGCAAACAGTACACACAGTAAACGGGACAATGGTTCATAGAAGTAGAAATAGAAACTAGAATGGGAAACCATCTATGTCACGCAAAGTATATCACCAACACATTGTCAAGTTCCATTTTTTAAGGTTTTTGAAGATTTTCTTGAACCTTCGAAATGACATTTTATTTGTACTTGTACAGATTTATATCCTTTTCCTCTAATAATGTTGTCTTTGTCATCTGCAAGTCATAACTCAACCCACAGCTGTGTCGATTCCAGCTCATAGCATCCCTATAGAACAAGGTAGCTCTGCTCCTTACCGTTTCCAAGACTGCAAATCTTTATGGGAATAGACAGCCTCATTTCTCCTGAGGAATGGCTGGTGGGTTTGAACCACTGTTCCTACAGTTAGCAACCTAATGCCATATTTTGTATGAAATAGGAAAGCAGGAGTATTCAAAATGAAGTTCTAAAACAGATCCAGCTCTATAATAATGGCCCGTCTGCTATTAGTCTGCTCTAGGTCTTGTGGAATCCTCATGTGGTGCTGTGGGTTAATGCGCTGGATTCCAATGTTGATTTGAACCTCAAGGTCAGTGGTTCAAGCTCACCAGCTGCTTCTTGGAAACCCTGTACAGGGTCGCTATGGGTCGGAACCAACTTGATGCTATTTACCAACAATAATAAGGTCCTGTAGGTAAGGGTGAAATATGGTCTCACAATCAAGGTGGATAAGAAGGTAACTCTGGGAAAATATGCTGAAGATCTACCTCAAAGAAAGAGGAAATGATAGAATTCTGGCCAGTCTCTGCAATAATACCTTGGCCATCTGAACAGTCTTCAACTTAAGAAGAGCAAAGGCTCTTGTGGAGTTACTCATTCAATTAATCTTTGAGAGTCTGCCCTTCTAGGTGCTCATAAGATATCGGTGAATAGCAGCTGGTAAGAACTTTAAGCCTGGGAGGAGTGCCTTATTAAACTATGAGCCCTTTGATCTAAGAAGTTTGTATCAAATCCAGGTTTATTACATGAATGTGAGGCCTGCCCTGATAACTTCTTGGTTTTGTGACTAAATTGTTGTTGGGTGCCATGGAGTCGGTTCTGACTCATAGCAACCCTGTATAGGGTTTCCGAGGCTGTAAATCTTTACAGGAGCAGAAAGCCTCATCTTTCTCCCGCGGAACAGCTGGTGGTTTCGAACTGCTGACCCTGAGGTTCACAGCCTGATTCGTAACCACTACGCTACCAGAACTCCTTATTGTTGTTGTTAAGTGCCATCAAATCAGTTCCTATCAGTTACTCTATGGTGTGTTCAAGGAGTGGTTAGTAGGTTTGAACCACTCACCTTGTGGTGAGCAGTCCAGTGTTCATCCTACAGCGCCAGGCCAGGATTTATTTAAGTGGTAGCCCAGAAAAATCCTCTGATCCAAAAGTACTTTGAGATTCCACTTTTAAGGTATTTGTTGATCTTTTCTGTCTTCTTAATGCCTATTTGTTTCTTCATGTATGATATTCTTGATAGCATTCTTTAACTCCTCTAGTCTTTGAGAGTGTTCAGTGAGTCAAATCTATTCTTAAGATGGTTTCTAAATTCAGGTGGGATATTCTCAAGGTAGTATTTTAGTTCTCTTAGACTTGTTTCAATTTTCTTTGAAAGGTAAGTACATGCACAACATTTCTCAAGTTGAAAGACCTGAAGTAAAAATTCAAGCCTTGAGTTGCATTAAGAGGGTGTGAAATGAGGGATGTCATTGCTAATACCAAATGGATCTTGGCTGAATGCAACAAATACCAGAAAGATGTTTGTTGTTGTTGTTAGGTGCCATTGAGTCGGTACCGACTCATAGCGACCCTATGCACAACAGAATGAAACACTGCCCGGTCCTGAGCCAGCATCACAATTGTTGCCACACTTGAGCCCATTGATGCTGCCACTTTGCCAATCCATCTCGCTGGGGATCTTCCTATTTTTCTCTGACCCACCACCTTATATAACAAATTGTGGATAACACGGTGAAGAATTGTGAACAATTATACTCATAGAAAACCTGTGTATAGACCCAAGAGGCAGTGGTTTGAGTAGAATTAGGGGCTACTGTTATTGTTGTTGTTGTTAAGTACCGTGGAGTCAGTTCCAACTCATAGTGACCATGCGCAGGGTTTCCGAGGCTGTAAATCTTTACGGGAGCAGAATGCCTCATCTTTCTCCCACGAAACTGCTGGTTGTTTCGAACTGCCAACCTTGAGGTTAGCAGCCTATAACCACTATGCAACCAGAGCTCCTTTAGAGTAGTGGTTACGGATGGGGCTGCAAACCTAAAGGTCAGCAGTTCGAAACTACCAGCTGTTCCATGAGAGAAAGATGAGGCTTTCTGCTCCCGTAAAGATTTACAGCCTCAGAAACCCTGCACAGGGTCATTATGAATCAGAACCGACTCCACAGCACATAGCCACCCCCAAACTGTGAGAGAAGGACTTCTATGTTGTTTAAAATCAGGAAAGATGTGCATCCAGATTGTATCCTTTCACCATACTTACTCAATTTTTATTATGTTGAGCAAATAAGCCAAGAAGCTGGACTGTATGAAGAAGAATGATGCATCAGGATTGGAGAAAGACTCATTAACAACCTGCAATACACAGATGACACAATCTTGCATACTGAAAGTGAAGAGGACTTGAAGCGCTTACTGATGAAGATCAAGCACTACAGCTTTCAGTATGGATTATACCTTAGCACCAAAGAAAACAAAAGTCCTCACAACTGAACCACTAAGCAACATCATGATAAACAGAAAAAAGATGAAAGTTGTCAAGAAATTCGTTTTACTTGGATCCACAATCAGTGCTCATGGAAGCAGCAGTGAAACCTTGGACAAATCTGCTCTTAACAGACCTCTTTAAAGTGTTAAAAAAACAAAAACGTCACCTTGAGGACTCCCTGGCCCAAGCCATGCTATTTTCAATTGCTTCTTTAGGCGTGTGAAAGCTGGACAGTGAATAAGGAGGACTGAACAATAATTGATACATTTGATATTATGGTGTTGGTGAAAAATATTGAATATACACTGGGCTGCTAGAAGAGACAGATCTGTTTGGGAAGAAATACAGCCAGAATGGTCCTTAGAAAGTGAAGATGGCAAGGTTTCATCTCTTGTGCTTTAGACATGTGATCAGGAGGGAACATTCCTTGGAGAAGGACATCATGTTTGGTAAAATAGAGGGAGGAAGACTTGAAACAGAGGACGACTCTCAACAAGGTACATAGTGGTTGCAACAATGGGCTGAAACAGCAACAATTGTAAGGATGGTGCCGGATGGGCAATGGTTTCCTCTGTTGTGCATAGGGTTGCTTTGAGTTGGAACTGACTTGAAAGCACCTAACAACAATAATGGTCAATGGCATTTAACAACAACACAGGTTATTTTACCTTACGTTATAAATTATAGTCTCAAAGACTGATTAGGGTCATGCTTTTTTTTTTAATGTTTTATTGTGAATTATCTGATAGTTTACATGGGAGAACATTAGTTTTACATTCATTCTATCGTATATCATTTCATTGCCGTGGTTCCAATCCCTTCCATGCATCATCAACCAACCAAAAGGTATACACTGCATGCCCCCTATACACTACTCCCCCAGCGCCCCCCCCTCCCCCAGTCTTCAGCACACAGTCACTCTCCCTCTCTGGATCTAAAGTCCCCAGCTGCTCCATCGCTCCATGTCATCATCTCTGCCTCCATCTCAGGCATCACTGCTTCTCTGGGTAGGGTTACACTCTCAACTCTTCTCCATCGATGGTCCTAGGGACCTCCGCTCCTAGACTGGAAAGTTAATCACTCCCTTCTTTGCTATAAAACGTCTACCTTTACATTTCCAACCCTCACAATCAGTCCTGATAACAATTATTCACTATTGTGTCACAAGAGAGGGTCATGCTTTCTTGAAATGGGCATTCAAGATCCATGTACAGTACTCATTATTCCTTAATACCTGTTTTATCTGACTAAGCAGGTCTCCTTACTTCTCTGGTCTCTTATTTCTGTATCTGAGCCCTTATTTATTTACTTTCTTTATCTAGAATGCCCTCTCCACTTACCTTTTCTTTATAAATCTTAGCCATTCTTTAGAACAAGCTCAGGTCCTAAATCTGCCTGTGAACCCTCTTATCCCACCTCCATCCCACCCCCTGGACTTTGACACTCATTTTGCCATTTAATTGATTATACTACGTTGTCTGATTTAGCCATTGTATTGGGATGTGACTAACTCCTTATCTTTTAGTCTGCTTAAAAGTCACCCAGAAGAGATTTCTATATGATCCCCTTGTCCCCACAGTCTCTGTCTTCTTTTCTGTCAGCCACCATTTCTTTTATGTAGAATTTGTCACAACTGCTATTACTATGTTCTACCCCTCTTCCTCACTAGAATATAAACTATGTAAGGCAGGGACTGCATCTGTCTTGTTCACTTTTGTAACCATAGGATATAGAACAATTCGGCTGTGTAATGTTTCTGATTGATTTATTCTTCAAATAGGTTGTTAGATACTTGCTTGTCAGAAACTCTATGGTCTAGTTCTCTGCTGTTCCCACACAGTGGGATCTTAAATTGAGAATACTAAATTTGCATGATAGCAAAGAAGGGAATAAATAAGCTTGGACTAAGTTGAGTAACTTTTGTAAAACCAGATGCCAGATCTTTTGTACTATAGAGGAGGAGGCAGCAGCAGTGAAGGGTGGAGATACTTCCTGAGTAAACCTACTCATGGCTCATGGGTGAGGGTTTTCCAGGGCATGTTCCCCTGAGCTTTTGCCACATAGCAATTCCAGTGCCCTCTCCTGTCCATCTCATATACAGGGCAACTGAGACTTCATGTTGTTATGTGCTGTCATGCCAGTTCTGACTCGTAGCAATCATATATAGGGTTTCCAAAGAGTGACTGGTGGGTTTGAACTGGTGATGTTGTGGTTCTCAAGCCAGTGTTTATCCTAAATTGCTAAACCAGGACTCCAAATGAGGTTTGGAGAGTAAAATTGAAAAGTAGATGGGTGAAGAAAGATGGATGGTGGCCAAAAGTAGATTTTCCCAGGATCAGTATTTTTGCTGAAGTGAGTCTTATCATTGTGATGGATTCCCAGTTCATAATGTTGTTGTTGTTAAGTACGTGGAGTCGGTTCTGACTCAGTGACCCTGCACAGGGTTTCCAAGGCTGTAAATCTTTGCGGGAGCAGAATGCCTCATCTTGCTCCTGCGGAACCGCTGATAGTTTCGAACTACTGACCTTGAGGTTGGCAGCCCAACTCTTAACCACTATACTACATATAGATTATTAAGGAGATAATCTACCAGATGTCATTGTTGTTGTTATTAGATGCCATCAAGTTGATTCAGACTCACGGCAACCCTATGCACAATAGAGCGCAACACTGTCTGGTCCTGCACCATCCTCATAATTGTTATGTTTGAGCCCATTGTGTCTGCTACTGTGTCACTCCATCTTGTTGGGGGGGGTGGTCTTCCTCTTTTCACTGACCCACCAATTTTCCAACCATGATGTCCTTCACCAGGGATTGGGCCCTCTGATATTATGTCCAAGGTACGAGAAATGATGCCTTACCATCCTTGCTCCTAAGGCAGATTTGTTTGTTCTCCTGGTAGTACATGGTACTTTCAATATTATTTTCCAACACCAAGTGTGCTTCCCTTTCAGCAAGCAAGGTTGTGTCATCTGCATATCACAGGTTGTTAATAACTTTTATTCCAATCCTGATACCATATTCTTCACTTAACTCAGCTTTTCGAATGACTTGCTCAGCATTCAAGAGTGACAGCACATAACAACCCTGATGGACACTTTTCCTGATTTTAAACAATTCAGTGTTCCCTTGTTCTAACAACTGCCTCTTTGTCTCTGTATAGGTTCCTCATGAGCATAAATAAGTGTTCAGGAATACCCAGTCTTCACAATTTTATCCATAGTTTTTTATGATCCACACAGTCAAATGCCACACAGTTAATAAAGCACAAGTAAACATCTTTCTGGTGTTGTTTACATGCTGCCAAGATCCATCTGACATCAGCAACCAGATAATCCCTCATTCCACATCCTCTTCTGAATCTGACTTGAATTTTTGGCAGCTCCTTGTAGATGTACTGCTGCAGTAATTTTTAAATTATCTTCAGCAAAATTTTACTTGCACGTGATATTAAGGATATTGTTAGGTGATGTCTGCATTCTGTTGATTCACCTCCTTTTGTATGGGCACAAATGTGAATCTCTTCCAATGGGTTGGCCAGGTAGGCCAGGTAGCTGTCTTCCAAACTTCGTGGCATAAACTAGTGGGCGCCTCCAGTGCTGCATCAGTTTGTTGAAAGATTTCAATTTGTATTCCGTCAATTTCTGGAGCCTTGTTTTTCACCAACACCTTCAGTACTGTTTGGACTTCTTCCTTCAGTACCATAGATTCTTGACCATATGGCGCCTCTTAAAATGACTGAACTTTGATTAATTCTTTTTGGTACAGTGACTGTGTATTCCTTCCATCATCTCTTGATGTTTCTAGCATCATTCATTATTTGTCAGTAGAATCTTTCACTATTGCTAGTCAATGATTGAATTTATTCTTCAGTTCTTTTCAGCTTGGAAAATATTGAGCATGTTCCTACCTTTTAGTTTTCTAACTCTAGGTCTTTGAACATTTCATTATGATACTTTGCTTTGTCTTCTCTGTTCAGTTCTTTTACTTTACCATTTCTTCCAGTGGGTTTAGCTTCTCTACTCTGAAGAGCAAATTTTAGAGTGCCTTCTGACATCTATTTTTATCCTTTTCATCTTTTTAATGACTCTTTTGCTTTCTTCATGTATGATGTTCTCAATGTTATCCCACAGTTCTTCTTCATTAGTGTCTAATGCATCAAACCTATTCTAGAGATGGTCTATAAATTTAGGTGGGATAAACTCAAGGTCATATTTTAGCTCCTGTGGACTTGTTTTAATTTTTTTCATATTTAGCCTGAACTTGCATATGAGCAATTGATGGCCTTTTCCACATGCCCCTGGCCTTATTTTGACTGATGATAATTTTGCTTCTCACAGATGTAGTCAGTTTGATTCCTTTGTATTCCATCTGGTGAGGTCTAGGTGTAACGTCACCTTTTATATTGTTGAATAAAGTATTTATAATGAGTACATCATTGGTTTTGTAAAATTCTGTCACGTGATCTCCAGCATCATTTCTGTCACCAAGGCTGTATTTTCCAGCTACAACTCCTTCTTCTTTGTTTCCAACTTTAGTATTCCAATCACCAGTAATTATCAATGCATTTTGATAGCATGTTTGATTAATTTCAGACTAAAGATGTTGGTAGAATTCTTCAGTTTGATATTCACTGGCTCTAGTGGTTGGTGCATAAATTTAAATAATAGTGGTAGTCACTGGGCTTCCTTTTAGGCATACAGATATTATCCTGTCACAGAGCATTGTACCACAAGATAGATCTTGAAATGCTCTTTTTGGCGATGAATGTAGCATCATTCCTCTTCAATTTATCTATATGACTGACTGATTCAAAATGAGCAGTACCAGGCCATTTCAGGTCGTTAATGCCTAGGATATTGGTCTTTATGCAATCCATTTCATTTCTGACTATTTCTAGTTTTCTAGTTTTTGTAGATTCATACTTCATACGTTGGAGTCCTGGTGTGGCACTTTGAGCTAATGCATCAGACTGCAAAGTCGTTTGAACTGCAAGTTCAGTGGTTCAAGCTCACCAGCTATTCCTTGGAAACCCTATACAGGGTTGCAATGGGTTGGAATCGACTCAATGGCACTTAACAACAACAACAACATACTTCATACGTTACACATTCTGACTATTAATGGGTGTTTATAGTTGTTTCTTCTCATTTTGAGTTGTGCCACACATCAGCAAATGAAGGTTCCAAAAGTTTACCTCCACCCACATCATTAAGATCAACTCTATTTTTGATGAGGCAGCTCTTCCCCATTTGTATTTTGAGTGCCTTCAACCTGAGGGGCTGTCTTTCAGCACTGTATCTGACAGTGTTCAGCTGCTATTCATTAAGTTTTCAGTGGCTAACCATTTAGAAGTGGTCTGCCTCTCCTTCTTAGTCTGTCAGTCTGGAAACTCTGCTGAAACCTGTCCACCATGGGTATTAAAATACAGGTGGATGTATTTTACACAGCAACGCACGTGTCACCACATTATGACAAATTGCCAGATGAGTGGTGGCTTCCAGATTTATCAAGACTTTAATATTTCTTGATAGGTACATCTATATAGTGAAGTATAGTGCAATTGTTAGAGAAAAAAAGTGGTGATAATTGAACTTTTATTGATGAGGGGGTTTTAAAAGATTGTGGGAAAATTCTATTATCTTTTCATTCCTTTTTCTACGAATTTTGAGTTTTAGTACAAGCATTACATTCCAAATGCTGCCTATTTTTGTTGTTTTATTAAAATTCTTTTTCTTTGGTAGTTTTTCAAGTTGTTTGGTACCAGACTCAGTGGTGCTGTAGATTATGCACTGGACTACTAACAACGAGGTCTCTGGTTCACACCCACTTACCACTCTTTGGAAACCCTATATAGAGTCACCACAAGTCAGAATGGACTTGATGGCACTTAACAACAACAATCCCTGTGTGGCACTGTAGGATAAGTACTGGATTGCTAATCACAAAATCGTCAGTTTAAACCCACCAGCAGCCATTCCTTGGAAAACCTATACAGGGTTGCTGTGTCTCAAAACCAACTCAGTGGCACTTAACAGCAACAGTCGTAACCACAAGGAGGCCTGGTGGCGCTGTAGGATAAACACTGGCTTGCTAACCACAGGGTATGCAGTTCAAATCTACCAGCCGCTCTTAGGGAGACAGATAGCCAACTCCCATAAAATTTAAAGCCTCAGAACCCCTATATAGAGTCGCTATGAGTTGGAATTGACCTAGGGAGTAGACTTTATGTATTTATTTTTTGGTTAATCATAACCATGAAAGATGGACTTATAAACCAGATTGTAGTCATTTATTAATGCAATGCAGTGAGCCAGCAAGCCTATCAGGATACTTGTTAGGGTTGGTCAGCATATTCTATTGCAGGAGGCGAATCTATCCAGAGAACAAATGAAAATTATAATACTGTTTGATTAATACAAATTCAGATCAAAGGGAATGAGATACTCTTAAAGGACCCTGTTACTATTCTTTGTGCTTCTGTTTTTAATAAGAGGCATAATCAGACATTATAATTAGTCTGACCTTCCACACTGCCTTCTCTGATGTATGTGGGAGTAGGAGTATATTAATGAATTCTCAAGCTCTCTGATTACCATTTTCCTTCTCTTTGGAACTCATGAAAGGATTAGATTAGATAATTTCTGAGGCTTTAGAAAGGACTACATTCTAAGAATTATAACTTGGACAGTTGTCGTTCTCATAAATGAATACACAGACTTTCTTGTATATTAATGAATCCCTACTGATTTTACTTCGTGTGCGTCACTTGACCCAATGGCTTTTGAAAACCTGTCAAAAATCTGTGTAACAGTTTTGGTAATGAGAGAAATTATCTTCCTTTACCCATCTCATGGTATATGATTAAAGTTGAAATTGGGTTTAAGGCCATTGCTTTGTACTTAAAAAGAAATTGCTGATGCCAAATAAAGTGTGTAAAGAGTACAAGCCCAGAAGCAATTTTGGACTATGAAACTAATTTGAATATTTATCATGTTTGTCTGAGCCAGTTGAAAAACTCACCTTTATACACCAGCATTAAGCAAGAATTGTATCAGTGTGCTCACTACTGAGCTTTTCCCTCAGCTATCAAAGTTGTCCTACAGGAAAGGCTCAGTGATGTTTTATTTTTGTCCTTTCACTTTCTAAATAAATAGTAAGTTTTTCTGTGGCTCTTTCCCAGTAATATCAGTTACTATAATCTTTCCCATATGCTTCATTGTTTCATGCTAATGAACCTGAGAACAGACTAGGATATCCAATTGGAATGCTAGTGTTTTATCTTTCCAGATAACTTTGACAGTTTTTATAAAGTACATTGGATGTGCAATGTGATTTCTATAAATTTTCTGTTTTCAATACTAGAACAGTCTTTATTATTTCCTTTCTAGTACAATCATGTTTGAAATTAAGAAGATCTGTTGCATTGGTGCGGGCTATGTTGGAGGACCCACGTGTAGCGTCATTGCTCATATGTGCCCTGAAATCAGAGTAACAGTTGTTGATGTTAATGAATCAAGAATCAATGCATGGAACTCTCCTGCACTTCCTATTTATGAGGTAAACTATATTAACCAGCTCTTTGTTTTTATGCTCTTCGTTTTGTTACTATCTTTGTTAAATAATTTATATGTACTTTTAAACTTGTGGACTTCAGGTGTGGTGCTGTGAGTTAATGTACTGGATTGCAAAGTCAGTTTAAACTGCAAGGTCGGTGGTTCAAACTCACCAGCTGCTTCTAAGAAACTGTGTGTGCAGGGTCACTATGAGTCGGAACCAACCTGAAGGCACTTAATGACAACAACAATATTTTAAAAGGAACTGTGTCAAGGTAAAACCTATTCCTGTAGAGTGCATCCTGCCATAGTAGAATAGGTGTCTGTAATTCTGCCTCATTAACATCGTGTTGTTAGTGTGTGCCATCAAGTTGGTTCCAATTTATAGTGACCCTGCATAGAGTTTCCAAGAGCGACTCGTGGGTCTCAACTGCCTACCTTGTACTTACCAGTCCAGTGCTTATTCTACAGTGCCACATCAGGGTTACATCAGCAGCATTGTTGTTGTTAAGTGCCGTCAGCAGCATAGAGGTGAGAATTTCAGCACGTGGGGATAATTACATCAGATCACAAGATGTAGGATAATGGTTATGTAATACGGTGAATCTTGGCCCAGCCAAGTTGACACAGTTTTTTTTTGCAGGACACAGTTCATTCTATAACACTGTGTGAGGCAGAAACATACCAGAGAAGGATGACTTAAACATTTTCCACTAAAATAAGTGATAGAAAATTAGTAAAACTACATCCTGTCAAAGGTGGGAAGCTTGTAAGACCTAGAAAAACAAGGCAGTCTCATAGTGTTGTGGCTCTCACAGGTTTTACAGTAGTAGGATTAACCTGAGTTTATGTTTTTTCTGACTTGCTTTAAAGGATTGTTGTTGTTGTTAGGTGCCACCGACTCTTAGCAACCCTATGTACAGCAGAATGGACTCTGCCTGCTCCAGCGCCATCTTCTGAATTATTGTCAACTTTGAGTCCATTGTTGCCACCAGTCAGTCTATCTTATTATGATACATTTAAAAAAAAAAAAAAAAAAA
>NW_006408748.1:2134186-2138619 GCF_000296735.1 Chrysochloris asiatica | reverse complement strand
ATATATATGTTTGCATTGACCACCTTGACAAGCAAAGAAACACTTCTATTTCTAGGAAAATCTTGGATGACTTTATAGTCCGCTTCCAGTGGTAAATCTATATATCCTATAATGCATTTAAAAATATACAAGTAAATATTTGCTTTAAAAAAACTTAAAAAGATGTGTAATATTAGTTTTTATTGTAAAGGCCAATTTTATCTTTAAAAAGTTCCTGTTTAACTCATGGTAAAGGATAGCTAACATGCAATTACAATAATTAAAATGCTTTTTGTGTGTGTGTGAACTGAGTGATAGTTTACATGGGAGAACATCGGCTTTACACCATTGTTTCATTGCAATGATTACAATCTTCTCTGTGCATCATCATTTAACAGTATTGATATGCTTTTTTAAGTGCACATTCTCTGTGAGAGTTGCTTCCCCTCCCACTCCATCTGCTCATAATTGCACCAGACTAATTAGAGAAGAAGATCTTAGAAGAAAAATAATAAGACTTTTGATTGCTTTTATAAGAAGTATAGCGAGGAACCATGCCTGTCTGTCTTACTGTGGTGGCTTGTGTGTTTTTGTGATTCTGGTAGCTGTGTCACAGAAACTTTAAATACCAGCAGTATCACCCACGGTGGATAGGTTTCAGCTGACCATCCAGACAAAGACAGACTAAGAAGAAGGAGTGATGGACTACTTCTGAATATTTGTCACTGACAGTCTTATGAATAGCAGTGGAACACTGTCAACACCAGAATATTGACTATTGAAACCTGATGAAGAGCAGCAGAATATTGTCAGATATAGTGCCAGAAGATGAGTCCCTCAGATTGGAAGGCATTCAAAATGCAACTGGGGAAGAGCTGCCCCATCAAAGTAGAGTTGACTGTGATGACACAAATAGAGTAAAGCCTTCGGGACCTTCATTTGTTGATTGGCTTAAACTCAAAATGAAGAGAAACAGCTGTAAACATCCATTTATAATCGGAACATGGAATGTACGAAATATGAATCTAGGAAAATTGGAAATTGTCAAAATGAAATGGAACGCATAAACATCGATATTCTAGGCATTGTTGTTGTTGTTGTTGTGGTGGTGGTGGTGGTGGTGGTATGCCGTGGACCCTGTACAGGGTTTCCCAGGCTGTACATCTTTACGGAAGCAGAAAGCCTCATCTTTCTCCTGCAGAACAGCTGGTAGTTTCGAACTGCTGACCGTGAGGTTTGCAGTCCGATTCGTAACCACTATGCTACCAGAGCTCCTAATTCTAGGCCTTAGTGAGCTGAAATGGACTGGTATTAGCCATTTTTAATCTGACAGTCACATGGTTTACTACTCTGGGAATGACAAACTTAGGAGAAAAGCATCACATTCATCATCAAAAAGAACATATCAAGATCTATCTTGAAGTAAATAAAACACTATCTGTGACAGGATAATATCCACATGCCTTCAAAGAAGACCAGTTAATACAACTATTATTCATATTTACGCACCAACCACTAAAGCCAGTGATAATCACTTTGAAGAATTCTACCAGCTTCTTCAGTCCAATTTTGATCAAACATGCAATCAAGATGTACTGATAACTACAGGTGATTAGAATGCAAAGGTTGAAAATAAAAAGGAATCAGTAGTCAGAAAATATGGCCTTGGTGGTGATAGGAACTATGCTGGAAATCATGATAGAATTTTGCAAGACCAATGACTTCTTCATTGCAAATACCTTTTTTTAAACAACATAAAAGACAACTATATACATGGACCACACGGAAATCAAATTGACTACATCTGTAGAAAGAGATGGTGGAAAAGCATATCATCAGCTAAAACAAGGCCAGGGGCAGACTGGAATCAATTTCTGATACGCAATTCAAGCTGAAGAAAATTAAAACAAGTCTGCAAGAGCCAAAATATGACCTTGAACATATCCCGCCTGAATTTAGAGATCATCTGAAGTACAGATTTGATACATTAGATACTAAAGACCAAAGACCCAGAATAGTTGTGGTATGATATCAAGAACATCATACAGGAAGAAAGCAAAAGTTCATTAAGAAAATGAGAAAAAACAGAGCAAAATGGATGTCAGAAGAGACTCTGAAACTTGCTCTCCGGTGTAGAGATGCTAAAGCAAATGGGAAAAATGAGGTAAATACACTGAACAGAAAAGTTTCAATGATCAGCTTGAGAAGGCAAAATCAAATATTATAATAAAATGTTCAAAGATATGCAGTTAGAACACAAAAAGGAGAGAACCTGTTCAGCATTTCTCAGGCTGAGGGAACTGGAGAAAAAAATCAAACCTCGACTTGAAATAGTGAAGGATTCTATGGACAAACTATTGAATGATGCAGAAAGCATCAAAAGAATATGGAAGGAATACACAGAGTCACTGTACCAAAAAGAAATGATCGCTGATGTTCAGCCATTTCAAGAGGTAGCATATGATCAAGAGCCAAAGATACTGAAAGAAGAAGCCCAAGGTGCAGTGAAGGCATTGGCAAAGAACAAGTCACCGGGAATTGATGGAATACAAATTGAAATATTTCAACAAACTGGAGGCACTCACCTATGCCTAAAAATATGATAGACCTGTCCAGCTGACTGGAAGAAGTCCATATTTGTGCCCATTCCAAAGAGAAGTGACCCAGTGGAATACAGAAATCATCAGACAATAATATCATTAATACCACATGCCAGCAAAATCTTGCTAAAGATAATCCAAAAAATACTACAACCATACATTGATAGAAAACTTCTAGAGGTTCAAGCTGGATTCAAAGATAACGTGGAACCATGGATATCATTTGTTTGTCAGATGAATCTTGGCTGAAAGCAGAGAATTCCGCAAAGATGTTTACGTGTACTTTATTGACTATACATAGGCTTTTGATTTTGTGGATCATGACAAGCTATGGATAACATTTCAGAGAATGAGAACACTTAATTGTGCTTATGAGCCACCTGTACGTAGACCAAGAGGCAGTTATTTGATCAGAACAAGGGGAGACTTAAGGGTTTAAAATTCGGAAAGGTGTGCTCCAGGGTTGTAATTAAGAACCTGCGATATACAGATGATACAACCTTGTTTGCTGAAGCAAAGAAGACTTAAAATACTTAATGATGAGGATCAAAGGCTACAGCCTTCGGTATGGGTTGCAACTCAATGTAAGGAATACAGAAATCCCCAACAATTGACCAGTAAACAATATCCATAAAAAGGAGAAAAGATTGATGCTAAAGACTTCATTTTGCTCTAATCAACCATCATTACTCATGGAAGCAGCAGTCAAGAAATCAAGCGATGTATTGCATTTGGTAAATCTGCACAAGACCTTTTTAAAGCGTTAAAGAGCAAAGATGTCTGTTTGAGGGCTAAGGTGCGCTTTATCCAAGCCATGGTATTTTCAGTAACCTTATATGCATGTGAAAGTTTGACAGTGAATAAGGAAGACCATAGACAAATTGATTCATTTGAGTTATGGTATTGGAGGAGAATATTAAAAGTACCATGAACTGCCAAAAGAACAAAAGTCTTTGTAGGAAGAAGTACAACCAGAGTGCTCCTTGGAAGCCAGGATGGCCCAAACTTCGTCTCTCATACTTTGGGCATATTATCAGGAGGGACCAGTCTCTGGAGAAGGGTATCATGTTTGGTAAAGTGGACAGTCAGTGAAAAAGAGTAAGACCCCCACTGAGATGGATCAGCACAGTGGCGGCAGCAATGGGCTCAGGCTTAACAATGTTTGTGACATTGGCATGGGACTGGGCAGTGTTTTGTTCTCTTGTGCATAGGGTCGCTATGAGTCATTGATGGCTCAATGGTACCTAGCAACAACAATTAGATTCAATCTTGATTTTTTTTTTTTTTTTTTTTCTGATGGGGACAAGGGTACTTGATAATGTTTTACAGCTCAGTGTTCTTAACAGATTTGCAGTAGAAGTGTTTCTTACTATATGATTTAGAAAAATATGTATTTATGCATTCATAGAGTTGCTGTTGCACAACCAATTGTGTGACCTAAATTATTGGGATTAAAAACTGTCATAATGGGAGAGAACAAACAAGATGGTGGATCCGGTAGAAGTGCAGTAAAGGAGCTCCGCCAACAACAACACAGAATACCCAACCAAGTAGGCTCAGGGGCTGGTCACAGAACTCTGAACCACATATAAAGAAATATTTAGAAGGTTGGAAGGCTTACAGCTGGGGGAATTTGTGGCAGAAGCAAGAAATCTATTGCTTTTTAGTCCAGTATGCTCAGCTGCTCCAGGAGCCGCCATCTTGGGTGAGACCACATTGGGGAAGGATTGGAGTGGCCACAGATGCCTGGCAGAACCACTGAGATAAAGGTGTGCACATTCTTTTCTTTTGGTATCTGTTCATTGGTCCCTTGCTGTCTGCGCACCTCCATTCTGGTGACTATAGGGGTGCCTG
>NW_006408748.1:2110957-2112685 GCF_000296735.1 Chrysochloris asiatica | reverse complement strand
AAGTTGCTCCTCTTCTTGGCGTCCCACATAGCCCTTTGGATTGTTTCATTCTTTCTTCTGATTGCTCTTCTAGCATATTAGTATTGAAAGATTTCTCTTCAAGCTGAAGATATCGTTCCATTGCTTCAAATCTCCTCCTTTGCCCTTTCAGTGTATTGTCCACTTTTGAAAATTTAGTGTTAATCTGGATTTTTACTTACAGGTTTATTTTATTGTTTCAAAACTGTTTGTTCTCGTAGTATTTTCCTGAATTCTTTTAAAGTTTTTCCAGTGTTCTCTTTGCTGTCCTTTTTTTTTATTCAAAAAAAAAAAAATCCTTTGAAAGTACCTAGATGTAATTCTTTTGAATTCATTTTCAGTTAGTTCCATGACCTTTTTTTTCTCAGAAACATTTTCTGGCTCTGCATCATGTTCATTTGTTTGAGCCATTCTCTCTTGTTTCTTCATGTGAGCTAATTGTCTGTTGTCTCTGGGGCATTGTGAGGTTGTCATGTTTGTATTTAATTGATGATTATGTATTGGTATGTTCTTAAGCTCTTACCAACTGTCTTCTGTGAGTGTGATTAGAGAATGGAAGTACGTACATTATTCTTTTTGGCCATTTGTGCATTTCAGTTTAGGGTGGATTTAGCTTGTGCTGGCTGCTATCTACCATTGGTCAAGTGGTATAGGAGCTGATATTGGTTGTTGACCAGTAGGTGAGTTGAAGAGGGTACAATTGTGGCTGCCTTGTGTGGGTATGGTTGTTGTCTCCTGTCAGGTAGGAAAGAAAAAAACCTTTTACACACAAACACATATACAAGAAAACAACAATAATTAGGGATCCAACAATGAAAAGCTAAAATGATACAGAGAAAAAAAAATAAAAACAGGCAGCATCTAGAAAAAAGGAATATAACCACCATAAGATCAAAAGAGGGACAGGACTATAGAGCTATAGAAGAGAAAACTAAGAGAAAATAAAAGGAATCAATTTAAAAAAAAAACAACTCTTAATAGTAATTAAAAAGAGGGGCAGGAAAATGGAGTTGTAGAAGAAAAAATAAGAGGGATTAAAAGGAAGAAAAAAAAAAAAAAAACAGAAAAACCAGTAGGAAGGGAGATGAAAAGAGGAAAAGAGTAGTGAGTAGTAAAGAAAGATCAAAAGGAAAAAGAGGAGAAATGAAAAGTAGAAGAAAAGAAGTAAAAACAAAAGCAGAGAGGATAAAATTTACGGAAATAGAAAAGATGAAGTAGGAGGAGTAAGAATAGAAAAATAAAAACAATGAAATGACAAAAATAAGCCAAACCCCAAAACAAAAATATTAAAGACCGTGTAGCTATTAGACCCAGAGTGGAGAAAACTCTGGGGGCTCCTGCAAGCCAGGGGCTCCAAGGAGGGTGTGGGAGGGATGTGACTGCGGAGTTCCTGGCCCTAGATGGAGTACCTGCTGACCTCCATGCTGTGTGTATTCAGGGCGCTCAGTTCAGAAGTAGTTCATGAAGGCCCTTGATGGAGTGTCTGTTAGGACCACAGGGCAGCTGAGGGCAGGGTGAGTGGGTAAATGCTGGTATGGTGGCTCTGTAGGATCCGTAGGTCTTAGGCCGAGCCTACCTGAATCCAGACACCAAAACAGTGCACCAAATTGGAGCAGCTAGCCCCTGTCTCACATTGGCGTGGCTCCAAATTGTCAGAGAGCAGGGACTGTGCCATGGGTAGATGAGGGTGGAAGCTGGTCACACCATTGG
>NW_006408748.1:2093262-2110857 GCF_000296735.1 Chrysochloris asiatica | reverse complement strand
AATCTGTTGCCAAAGCTGTTCACAAAGGTTCAAGATGTTGGTGCTGCGTCTAGCCGGCTGGTCACCAGTCAGTCTCCATTTCTTGCCATCCCTACTCATTTTCTCCTGCCAGCAAGCACTCAATCCACTTCTTTAAACTTTCTTCTGAAGTTCAGGGTTCCAGGATTTTCATCTGTGTCTGTTTAATTTGGTTTTGTGTATCTGTGTTGTAGAGGGTCCATGTAGTGTATATGCCTAGTATGCCATCTTACCGGAAGTCCTTCCCATGATTCTTTTATCTGAAAGGCTTCTCTGCATAGTATTCTATATGCTGACCATGTTAGGTAATTTATACCTTTAAAGAGCCAGGAAAAGCTGCCATCAGTCATGATTGTGCACTATAAAAGGTCACCACATGAAGATAGAACTTTGTAAACTCACAGTGGTGGGTTTTACACCTCACCCAGGTGATCTATATTTATCTTTGTCCTGTGTTTACTTTGTTTAAGACTTAATATAGTCTATACTATAGTTTATTTAAAAACAAACAAACCAGGAAAGCATTTATGAATGATATACAAATATTCTAAAGGCTAACAATGCAGTCTTATAAAAAAAAGTGGGGGGAATAAGAAAGACATTTAAATTTAGCTCTAAAGACTATGACAGTATGTTACATATACTAAAGAGAAAAATTAAGAGATCTCTTATATTTCATTTCAGATTTTGAACTCCGTAAAGCCATGGAATCTGCCTACCCTGGTGTCTGGCACATATAGAGTAGCTTCTCAACAAAGACTTATTTAATGTGTCCCCCAGAGACTTCAGGAATCAAGCTGTTGCTCTTGTTGATTATATTTATGAAATGTATTATTTCCATGGAACTATTACAGGGTTGAAGTTGTGGTGTGATGCTGTAGGATATGCACTGGACTGCTAACCGTAAGGTTGGCAATTCAAACCCACCAGTTGCTCCTCAAAAACCCTATACAGAGTCACTGTGAATCAGACCCAGTTGGATGGCATTTAATAACAACAACAACAACAGTAGAAGGTTAAACCAGGGCAGCTGGTAATAGTGGTTAACTTCCACGTGACTGGGTAGCTGGTGCTACAAGGCATACCTGAGAATCACTGAGTATCTCACAGACACTCTGTTCTTTATACCCTGTGCTTTCATCAGGTGAACACTCCAACAAAAACCTATGGAATGGGGAAAGGCCGGGCTGCAGATCTGAAGTACATTGAAGCTTGTGCCAGACGCATTGTGCAAAACTCACATGGGTACAAAATTGTGACTGAGAAAAGCACAGTTCCAGTGCGGGCAGCAGAAAGTATTCGTCGCATATTTGACGCGAACACAAAACCCAACTTGAACTTACAGGTATAAAAAAAGAAGCATTAGAATCTGCTGCTTTAGACATAAACATTGAGATATTAAAGTAGCCTGTAATTAATCTTAGCTTATAACTTTCATTTACAATGGAATTCTAGGTGCTGTCTAACCCTGAATTCTTGGCAGAGGGGACAGCAATCAAGGACCTGAAGAACCCGGACAGAGTACTGATTGGAGGGGATGAGACCCCCGAAGGCCAGAGTGCTGTGCAGGCACTGTGTGCTGTGTATGAACACTGGGTTCCCAGAGAAAAGATCCTCACCACCAATACTTGGTCTTCAGAGCTTTCCAAACTGGTTAGTACTTAGCATTCAATTCTCTTAAATTTAAAGCCAAGTACTTACTTGTCTTAAACTGATAAACTACGCAGATAATTTATTCTTTTTTTTTTTTTAATTGGGAATTGGGTGAAGATTTTTCTTTTGATTGGGAATTGGGTGAGTATTTACAGAACCAATCAGTTTTATTTTCAACAATTCATATACATTTTGTTACATCTCATTCTTTACAATCTCCATAATGCAGCATCTCTTATCTCTCTTCCTCCATGTGTTTCCTGTTTCCATTCCTCCTTCTTTCCTAATCTGAACTTTGTCTTTGGGCACATGCCGCCCTTTTGATCTCAGCTGGTTGATAGTACTTTCTTAACATTAATAAAAGGTTATTCTTTTGAGCACTATATTATTATACTTTCAAAGTATGAAATAATTTTCATAAGGGGTATCAAATATCAGAGTATAAAAATTATGGGAAATTCTAAAATTTTAATAAAAAACAGGATAAATTGGATCGTACTTTAAAATAATATTTTTATCACAATTTCCTTCTTCCTTAATATTCTGTTTTTTCTCATTTAAACATGGTCTTTTACAAACTTCATTTGATGCCTCCTTAGATTTGAATCCTTCAGCGTCTTTTACCTCTCCCTCAGTAATTTGAATCAACTTAATGAAATGTAACATATGTGTAGAATTATAATTTTAGATCATCATAATTTTCTTTTTCTTTTTCTTTTTTTTAAGGCAGCAAATGCTTTTCTTGCCCAGAGAATCAGCAGCATTAACTCTATAAGTGCCCTTTGTGAAGCAACAGGAGCTGATGTAGAAGAAGTAGCAACAGCCATTGGAATGGACCAGAGAATTGGAAATAAGTTTCTGAAAGCCAGTGTTGGTAAATTGAATTTTTTTCTAAATAAAGTGGGTTCATTTAGCTATGTCATCAACAAAGAAAGCCTTTGTTTTAATTTTAATGCCCTTTAAAAAATGATTTTATTAAACATACATGTGACCTTCAACTGACTGTGGACTTTCAAAGTAGGAAATAGTTACTTATATTATATAATAAGTACTGTGAGATGGAGTCCTGGTGTGGCACTGTAGGATCAGCACTGGACTGCTAACCACAAGGTTGGTGTTTCAAACGCATCAGCTGCTCCTTGGGAACCCTTTGTAGGGTCATTGTTATTGTTGTTAAGTGCTGTTGAGTCGATTCTGACCCATAGTGACCATGTATAGGGTTTCCAAGGAGCAGCTGGTGAGCTTAAACCGCCGACCTTGCAGTTCAAATGGCTTTCCAGTCTGGCACATTAACCCACAGTGCCACACTGGGACTCCGTGTAGGGTCATTATAACTCAGCAATTAATAGTAACAACAACAATTAGGTGAGATAAACATTGGTCACTGTTTAAGGAGGAATAACTTAGTATTTAGTTAAAACATTTAGGTATAGTAAATATGGTAGATCACAGTGATATAATCTAAGTAACAGCTTATTTATGCAAGTAGGAAAAAAACCCTCCCTTTTGTTTGCTTTTCCTACTAATATATTTGGCATTCCCATGTTCGGACAGAACATGAGAACAGTGAATGGTTTAAAATTAAGAAAGGTGTGTGACAGGGTTGTATTCTTTCACCATACTTGTTAAACCTGTATGCTGAGCAAATAATCCGAGAAGCTGGGTTATATGAAGAAAAACGTGGCATCAGGATTGGAGGAAGACTTATTAACAACCTGCGATATGCAGATGATACAACCTTGCTTGCTGAAAGTGAAGAGGACTTAAAATATTTACTGATGAAGATCAAAGAGCACAGCCTTCGGTATGGATTGCATCTCAATGTAAAGAAAACATAAATCCTCACCACTGGGCCAATAAACAACATTCTTATCAAAGGAGAAAAGATTGAAGTTGTCAAGGATTTCATTCTTCTAAGATCAACTATCAATACTCATGGAAGCAGCAGTCAAGAAATCAAAAGACATATTGCATTAGGTAAATCTGTTGCACATGACCTTTTTAAAGTGTTGAAGAACAAAGATGTCAGTTTGAAGACTAAGGTGTGCCTGACCCAAGTCATGGTATTTTCAATAATCTCATAATGCATGCAAAAGCTGGACAGTGAATAAGGAAGACCATAGAAGAATTGATGCTCTTGAGTTATGGTGTTGGAGGAGAATATTGAAAGTGCCATGGGCATCCAAAAGAACCAACAGATTTTTGTTGGAAGAAGTGCAGCCAGAGTGCTCCTTGGAAGCCAGGATGACCAAACTTCATCTCGCGTACTTGAGAAATACTGTCAGGAGGGACCAGTCACTGGAAAAGAATATCATGTTTGGTAAGGTGGCAGGTCAGAGAAAAAGAGGAAGACCCCCAATGAGATGGATTGGCCAAGTGACAGCATCAGTGGGCTCAAGCATGGCAACAGTAGTGAGGTTGGCCCAGGATCAGGCAGAGTTTCATTCTGGTGTGCATTAGGTCGTTATGAGTCGGTACCGACACAATGGCACCTAACAACAACAGCTAATACATTTATAGAAATGTAGCCTTTTGAAGTATTTTTGAAGGTAAATATTAAGGTTAGTGTAAAGGTAAATAGAACCTTTCCTAGATTGGACTTGAGGCAGACCTTCCAATATTTTTGGAGGCCTTTACCATCTTTGATATTTTATGAAAGTGTTAAAAAGCAAAGATGTTACCTTGAGGACCTGACTCAAACCATGGTATTTTCAGTTGCTTCATATGGATGTGAAAGCTAGACAAGGATTAAAGAAGATTGAAGCATTGATGCATTTGAATTATGGTGTTTGTGAAGAATGTTGAATATAACATGTACTACCAGAAGAACAAACAAATTTGTCCTAGAAGTACAGCCAAAATGCTCCTTAAAAGTGAGGATGAAGAGATTTCATCACTTACTTTGGACATGTTATAAGGAAGGACCAGTGCCTGGAGAAGGATATCATTCTTGATAGAGTAGAGGGTCAGTGAAAAAGAGGAAGACCCTCAAGGGGATAGATTGACACAGTTGCTGCAACAATAGGCTGAACCAAAGGAAAGATTGTGAGCATGTTTTCCAGCATCTGAATTTAATTATTAAAACTCCTAACTACTGGTTTAGTATGAAGAATTTGTCACATGATTTGGTGTGTGGTTCTTAAACAGAATATTTTCTTTTTTCAGGTTTTGGTGGGAGCTGCTTTCAAAAAGATGTTCTGAATTTGGTTTATCTCTGTGAGGCTCTAAATTTGCCTGAAGTAGCTCGTTATTGGCAGCAGGTATTTTTGTAGTCAACAACTCTTGATTACCTTCTAATTAAAACTGACACTCTTGTCTGTTTTGGGTGGAATTTCTTATTCCAGGACCTCAACCATTATTATACTCAGTTTGTTTTTATTTATTTATTAGACTTCTGTGGGGTTTTTTGTCATTTTTTACTAATCAACTATGATGGAAACTTCTGATAAGTCAGTATTTCTTCTAATTATTTAACTACTTTTTCTCCCAGTGTAAAGCAAAAGCTGTCATTCTTAATTTTAATCCTTTGTCATCTTGAGAGGCATAACATCAAAAAAATGGAGAACCTATGTCACATTTTTTTCAAGTGGTTTACATGTTTTAATACTTGTTTTATCCTTTTCAGATTCACAGAACTAAAATTCTTTTGAGTCTTCACAAATCAGGAGTGTTGAGTGAACTCTAGGAAATAGAGTTAATGTTTATTTAGCCCTCTTCACTAATATCATCTCCCATTTATAGTTGATGAGGAGCCCTTGGTATAGTGTAAATGGTTAACTCATTTGGTTGCTAACAGAGGTTGAGGTTCAAGCCTATCCAGAAGTGGTAATAAGGACGATTTGACAATTAACTTCTGAAAAATTAGCCATTGAAAACCCTCTGGAGCACAGTTCTACACTAGCATACATGGGGTCTCACCATAAGTCAGAGTAGATTTTATGGCTTCTGGTTGGTTATAAATGAGGAAACTGAGGCTTAGTGACATTAAGGTATCAATCAAGACCAATTCCTTTCCTAAATATTTTCCCCAATTTAAAATTTTTTCAGATTTCAGCAATAGATTATTGGTGAGAATCTAAGGAAATGCACATCATTTAGAGAAATGTACACTTTTAGTTCTGCTTCACTCAATCCAGCATAATGGCCCTATTGTTCATTGTGGGGAAAATGCATATGAAATGTAAAGGCTGACTTTCTAATATTTGGGCTAATTTTCCAGCTCTCCAAGTTTGAGATAGCCCATAGAAACTTTAAAACACACACACACACACACAAAACCTCTCTCTCCTTACATTCACCTGGTTACCAACTGAAGTCTTAGTTATAAATTTTTGGTAGGGTAACAGATTAAGTGATTAAAGACTTAGAACATTTAATTAAAAACTTTGCTGAGTGTTTGTGGTGCCCTGGTGACCCTGTCCACTGTCTCTTCACGCTCAGTTTCGGTGAGAGCTGGAAAGTTAGGAGGTAGAGGGGTAAGCATATCTGGGAATCTTTCAGGGTTTGATTGTTTATAGATTTGTTTTCACACTTAAAGAAGTGGCTAAGAAGAACCACTGTTTTCTGTATACCGTATTTAGGTTGGCTCATTGATGGACTCAGATATTCTTAAAAAGGAACCCTTAGCTGTGCTTCCCAAACTTCCATTCATCCAGCCAAAGGGACGGAAAAATATTTAGGATGGCTTTCAGGAAGTAGAAGGAGTCCTTTCTCCCCTTTTTAAAAATCTATACAAACTAAAGAAGTTAGTCAATCTTCGCTTCTAGTAAATGTGGAAGACTTATAATCATGAAAGAGTGCTCACTATAAAATCTGAGTGCTATATGTTATATGCTGCTACTGATCATTGCACAATTATACATGTAATTTCAGGTCATAGACATGAATGACTACCAGAGAAGGAGGTTTGCTTCCCGGATTATAGATAGTCTGTTTAATACCGTGACTGATAAGAAGATAGCTATTTTGGGGTTTGCATTCAAAAAGGACACTGGTGATACGAGGTATCAGTTATTTAAAATATTTCAGTCCCTACTGATAGTGTATCAACTACTCATCCTGATTGTGTGATTGGTAGATGTATGCGTGTGTATGAAATGTATATATATGTATACAAAGTGGATGTCAGAAAAGACTCTGAAACTTGCTTGTGAATATAAAGCAACTATGTGGCGCTGTGGGTTAATGCGCTAGACTGCTAAGTTGTTTGAACTGCTTGGTCGGCAGTTCAAGCTTACCAGCTGCTCCTCGGAAACCCTATATAGGGTCGCTATGGGTCAGAATCAACTCGACGGAGTAAAATAACTAAACAGAAGATTTCAAAGGGCAATTTGATAAGACAGAGTAAAATATTATAATAATGCAAAGACCTGGAGTTGGAAAATCACAAATGAAGAACACACTCAATATTCCTCAAGTTGAAAGAAATGAAGAAAAAATGCAAACATCGAAGTACAATATTGAAGGATTCTATGGCAAAATATTGAGTGGTGCAGGAAGCATTAATGGAAGATAGAAGGAGGGACCTGTCACTGAAGAAGGACATCATGCTTGGTAAAGTAGAAGGACAGCAAAAAAGAGGAAGGCCCCCAACAAGATAGATTGATACAGTGGTTCAAACATAGCAACAATTACGAGACTGGCACACGACCAGGTAGCATTTCATGTTGTGTCCATAGCGTCACTATGAGTCAGAACTGACTTGACAGTACTTAACAACAACAGTCTGTGTGTGAATATAGTATAAAGGCTAAAATTAAAGGAAACGTCTATTTCATCACTTAGCCAGTTTAAGAAATAGAATCTTAATCTGAATCTTAAAGCCCCTGAATATTAAAATACAGTGCATTTTAAAGCTAAGCAAGATACTTATATGTTTTCCTCTTCAGAGAATCTTCTAGTATATATATCAGCAAATATCTGATGGATGAAGGTGCACACCTCCATATATATGACCCAAAAGTACCAAGGGAACAAATCGTTGTGGATCTTTCTCATCCAGGAGTTTCAGAGGATGACCAAGGTAAGGTTTGAGTATAGGTCCCAAAACTTGCTTTTTTTGTAGAAACATTTGCCTGTTTAGCCTTCCTCATTTATATTAATCCTGTGCCCACTTTTCAGCCTCAGCATTGCTTCTTAAGCATTGATTTGAAGTGATCAGCTATGAGCTAGTCTAATGATTTTTCCAGAGTGTTCCATAAAACCCCAGAGATCCCAAGAATATCCTTCTGGTGTGAGATTATAGGGTGCCCCAGACACTCTACCATTACCCTGACTTGCACTTCAACCAGACTGTTCCACTTCTGTCAATGGGTTGGCTTCAGCATAAACAAGAGAGTCATTTAGAATTGAGGAGCGCGGTAGCCCCATATGATAAGACTGCAAACCACAAGGTCCACGGTTTGAGCCTGCCAGCTGCTCCATGGGAAAAAGAGAGGCTTTCTGTTCCCACAAAGAGTTAATAGCCTTAGAAACGCTTTATAGAGTCACTGTGAGTCAGAACCGACTTCATTGCATTTAACAACAACAACTTTTAAGTATCTACACTGGAATAGGTTACAATCATTGACCCCATTGACACTCAACTCCTCTGACTTCCTGGTGTTAAAATGCCTAATTTAAAGAACCAATCTATTGTTTTACAGTGACCCGACTCGTGACCATTTCCAAGGATCCATATGAAGCATGTGATGGTGCCCATGCCGTTGTTATTTGTACTGAGTGGGACATGTTTAAGGTGAGGTGACAGAAATGCTATTAAAGAAGTTCTAAAATCGGGTCATGGACCACAAGGTCAGCAGTTCGAAACTACCAGCTGTTCCGCGAGAGAAAGATGAGGCATTCTGCTCCCATAAAGATTTACAGCCTCAGAAACCCTGTACAGGGTCACTATGAGTTGGAACTGACTCCACAGCACATAACAACAACAGGTGTCTTGGAATCCTAGTGTGGCACTGAGGATTAATGCACTGCGCTGCATTGTCTGTTTGGACCACAAGGTTGGTGGTTCAAGCTCACCAGCTGCTCCTTGGGAACCCTACATATAGGGTCGCTATGAGTTGGAACCGACTCCACAGCACTTAACAAGAAAGGCGTTCTGGTTTCAGTTGGGGTTTAGTGTGTGTTTGTGTACCTGTTCTAATTTTTTTTTTTTTTTTTTTGCCTCTGTCTTTACAGGAATTGGATTATGAACGCATTCATAAAAAAATGCTGAAGCCAGCTTTTATCTTCGATGGACGACGTGTCCTGGATGGGCTTCACAATGAACTACAAACTATTGGCTTCCAGGTACTAATGATTGTGAACTGTGTTTGTGTGGTCATTCCTTTTTTTAATGACTTTGTTTTGAGTTTTATAAATGAGGAAACTGAGGCTTAGTGACATTAAGGTGTCAGTCAAGATAAATGTTTTTTATTTGCCTTTAGCAATAACGTAGCTCTAGGACAACATGTTGGTTTTTAGGGAAGCTTTCATGGGATTTTTGTAACTACTTTACTCTGTCCCTAAATGTGTAACGTATCCAGAGAGTCATCAGCTGCCCGTACCTAGGGACAGAATGTGCCATGTCTTAACTTCAGGTCATTAAGCTTATCCAAGCTAGGTTTTGAAAGCTGTGTAGTCATCAGTGTTTATTGTTATTCCCAGCTGATGGCATTCCTCTGTAGTCTTCTCTTACCAAAGAGGATTAGGACAAGGGTCAAGTGTGATTGTGGTTGTTGGTGATTGTGGACGTGCTCAGTGTTGGCAAGAGAACTACCACCCCATCCACACCACTGGATGCCCAGAGAAAGAAAGAGTCCTTGGTCAGTCCCCCAGGTGTTTGCCCTATGCCATTTTTTCAGAGCTCAGCTCCCACCCTATGCTGTGAAAGCTCTGAGTGAAGAGTGTGGGGGTTGCAGTGGTATTGTTCCTCTTCTAATTCAAACCTTGCCAGTTCACTCTGGATCTTTTAGAGTGGACAGAAACCTCTCAGCCTGCCCAGAACAGTACATGTAGATGTTATTTCTATTTCAGTTTGATCAGGGATCCCAGAAGTATTAAAACCAGGGGTCAGGGTAGAGTGGGTAAAGGTGGGAGTGAGGTTAGAGAGGTTAAAGATAATGTGCTCAGAGGTTGCTGTCAGTATAGTCAGTCCCCGAGCACAGCAGGAGAGGGATGGGACATGTTTAATAGCAGTGAGCCTGTCCTCCGAGGCAGCTGTTGTGGAGAGGTAGCAATAAGGTCTCATGTACTATTCAGTAGTATGTGACTCGGTTCTCTTACCTGTCCCTTGCTGAAGTTCCCTTCTTATATAGAACTCAGTGTCCATTTTTAACTCACTGAGGATCCAAGAGTACGACGGCATCCTTGTCTGTTAACACTCCCATCAAAGACCTTGGGGAATTTTTTAATCCCACCCTTCCCTAGTAATAACTTGACTCAAATTCAAATATGTTGTTTTCAAAAGGTTATTTGCAAGGCATGGACACATTTTCTCTCTTTCCTATTTTACTCACATAAGATGCAGTCCTGGTGTGGTGCTGTAGGATCAGCACTGGACTGCTAACTACAATGTCGGTGGTTCAAACCCACCAGCTGCTCCTCAGAAATCCCATGCAAAGTTCCTCTGAGTCAAATCGATTTGATGGCACTTAACAACAACAACAAGGGAGAAGATATGTAGAAAAAATACAATTTAAAATGAATTTGAGTTCTTGCAAAAGTTACCTTTCTCTATTATGGACATAAAAAGTGGTTTAAGATGGAATCACTAAAGAGAATTTATAAACCACTATATAGATAATTAATGCAAAGCAGAAGCCTTCATTTTGTGGTTTGAATCAGAATTCATTATTAATTCTTAATTCAGAACAAACTGTATGAAAATTGAGTGGTATCACTTATTGCTTCTATAGTGCGTGGGGAGATAAGCTTATGACTATTAATGAAGTGGTACCTTTAAAGATAAGATTGGTGAATTGGATTATATGGGGGAAAGTTTAAAATGTAATATGCAAAACAAAATCTTACTCTACCATTCATTGAAGGCCGACTGTGTGCCAAACATGCATGCTAAGCACACTTTACCAAGACCCCTTGAAGTAGGTAGGCACTTGTGTACCATCAGGTCAGTTGCATAGCAACCTTATATAGGCTTTACAGGGGCAGAAAGCCTCATCTTTCTCCCATGGAGCACCTGGTAGATTCGAACTACTTACCTTGCTGTTTACAGCCCAATCCATAACCCACTATGCTACCAGGGCTTCTTGAAGTAGATGTTACTTAGACCATTTTATAAATGCAGAAACACAGCAGGTGTTAGTAAGGACTCCAGCTAGCATTTCTACTCCAAGCCTGAACTCTTAAAATTGTGCTATTATTGCTTCTGCAAGTTTTGGGGATAAGAGAAATGGAAATGAAGTTAGAATATGAGAGAAAATACGAGCTAACTGAAAACTGGTCAATTAAATGTTTTTGTACATACTACTAAAATAATGTTGTCAGGTTAATTTTCAACTCATAGACAGAGTAGAACCTGCCCTATAGGGTTTTCTAGGCTGTGATCTTTACATAAGCAACTCTTCAGGTCTTTCTCCCACAGAGGTGCTGAGTGGGTTCAAATCACCAGCCTTTCAGTTAGCCAGCTGAGTGCTTAACCGTTTACACCACCAGCGTTCCTTACTAAAACATTAGTGGCCTGTGATTCTTTAGTGTTTGAGGGCCTGTTAGTGGGAGCAGTAGTAATGTGTGTGTGTGTGTAGATATGACTTTGGAAAGTAGAGTGTAGATTGACTCTTAACAAAAATTAGTGAGGAAACCAATAGCAACCCAGACCACTCGAGAAACTCTCTGTGCTCATAAAAAGAAAAAAAATAATCTAGGTTTTCACCTCCTGTTATACTACATCATGTGATTCTTACATTTATGTATTGTAATTGTTAACAGTTCTTTCTAAATTGATTTTTTTCCCTAGATTGAAACAATTGGCAAAAAGGTGTCTTCCAAGAGAATTCCATATGCCCCTTCTGGTGAAATTCCAAAGTTTAGTCTTCAGGATCCACCTAACAAGAAACCCAGAGTCTAGGCATTGCTATTTTTCATTGTGTTTATTTTTGTAGTTCAGGATGGCAGATAACTAGCTATCTGAAGTTAAATGGTAAATGAACCAAGTGTTTTTAAGGAAACAAAACTATTTTTTTAATAATCGATTTATAGTAGCTGTGTAGGTATTAGCATACTTGTAATTATGAATTTAGAATTTTTTATATATTTTTATAATACTGTTACCTCAGTTATTGAATGAATGGAAAATAATCATGTTGGTTTTAATGGTGTCAATTTTTTACAATAAAAATTTAAACTTTAAACAATTCTTCATTATAAAATGTCCATAGGCAGCACTTTAATATCACATTGTCAAAAGAAAGGTACTCTTCAGTGTTTTTGATCATTGGTTTGGTTACTTGTCATTAATTATGTATTGTGAAGCCATGAAATTGCTATGCTAATTACCAGGCTAACCCTGTTAACCTTTCGGGTTACTGGTTTACTGGGGGAAGGTGCTTTCCACCTTACTCTTAGGTCTCTGAATTGAGAAGGGGTGCTTTATTTTTGTGTGTGTATGTTCAGAACATTTTTATTGTGCTCCATTTTTGAATTAACCTTACAAGTATGGTCTGGTTCAAGTCCCCTCGGTTCTTTTGCTGTAATGAGTTGTGTCATTGGGGGTTTTTTGCTCCCCAAAATTATCATTGTACCATCAATGCAAGTATGGTTAAAAGGATTTTTTTTTTAACATTAAGATTAAATAGGTAATACAGATGATTTCTCTTCCCTGTATTTCTCAGTTTTCCTTGGTGGTCACTGTTTTCTAGTCCAACAGGGTGAAATGTTTGTTACTGTGCTTTTGCATTGTTACTTCTATTAGCAGTTATAATTTCTCCCATTTTAAAATATAATCTCATACATAAATCTAAAGAGTAGATTTTACAAATTACGTATAGCAGCATTTTAAAATACAGATTTGTGTTTTTACCTCTGTTGTTGACTTTTATATTTGCAATGATTGTTTACTGTTGTGTTTTATTATTACTATTGAAACCTATGTCAGATGTCCCCTTGATCCTTGTGCTCTGCTGAGTGTACACAAGCAGAGTTACAGATATAGACCTCATCCTTCAGGAATTGGACAATTCAATAAGAAGACAGAGATAAATATGAAAATGAGGACAGAAACATCTGTACAGATATCAAGACATAAATAAAACATACTCTGCACCAACAACTGTGTGTGGGTGTATTTTGTGTCTTAGGGCAAGTAACTGAGTCATGATAGTCTGGCTTCAGAGGAGAAAAAAGTCTCCCTTTTTGAGAAAAGGGTATTACATCAGTCTCTTGTAATGCAAGCAAAGGAGAGCACTTAGGAAGTGATCCATATATTGGCCTTGAATCATATCTGGAGAGCAACCTGAAATTTGAGAATGGTTTGTACATTTTTCTGTAATTACATTTTATTGATTTATTCTGAACTTTTTATTGTTAGTTGAGTCAAGTCATACAGAACAGACCATCAGTCCCACATTCAACAAAATCATACACTTCATGTCATCACATTGATTGCAAGCCCTTTCATGTACCGTCAGTTTATAGTAGCTGCTTTATGCACTTTAACACTTGCACTCCTCCCTGTGTCTTCTACTACCTTCATCTTTTCTGTGCCAACCTTCCCCATGTTGTATATTGTCTTCCTGCCACTCAAGTTAATGTGTCGACCCTCTACCCAATGAATAATTTTCCCTTCACTCCTACCTCTGGTAAACATCATGGAATGTTTCTTTTAGCAAGAAAAACTTTTCTTAGCTTTCTACAACAGTGGTCTCATACAATGTTTGTACTTTTGTGATGGACTAATTTCACTCAGCATAATGTCCTCCAGGTTTATCCATGTTGAGGTGTTTAGCAGATTTGTCATTATTCTTCAGTGTTGCATAGTATTCCATTGTGTGTAGATACCAAAGTTTATATCCATTCTGCTACTCTCTGTCTCATGACTGTTGGATTTAATCCATTTACACTCACTGCAATTATCAATGTTGTTGTCAAGTGCCTTCAAGTTAGTTCTGACCCACAGCGACCCTGTAGAGGGTTTCCTATGAGCAGCTGGTGAACTTGAACCGCCAAGCTTGCAGTTCAAATGGCTTTGCAGTATAAACTAATTGTAATTTTACTGTGTGTTTTGTGTGTGTGTGGTGTTGCTAATCTTTTTTTCTTCTTCTTCTCTAGTGTTGCTGCTTCTCTGGATAGGGTCCCACAGTCCGCTCCTGCTCTTCTGCCTTGATGGTCCTAGGGTCTTCTGTTCCTGGACTAATAAGATTAACTACCCTCCCACCCTTTTTGTGACAGAACTTCTACCTTTACAGTTGTGACAGTCACAATTAGTCATGATAACAATTATTCACTATTGAAGCATAAGAATTTTATCCCCATCTTCTGTCACCAGACCCATCTAGACAAGATGAAACCTATTCAGTGGGGATTCTACCTTCCCCTGCACACTCTGAAACTAACCTCCCTCTTAAAAACTTGTAAGCCAGTTACTTAGTGCCTTTATACCTTCCCCCTTCCCCCCCATTTTACATAGCCAGTGTCTAAGTTACCCACCCCTATCAATCATGTACACAGAGGGGATGGGAATGATCCTTGCTGTGAAGATTCCTTCCCTCTTGGTTGGTATTTTAAGCTACTACATTAGTAAGTATAGGTCAAGTTCATTAAATTGTAGCGATTTATACTTATTTTCTTTATCAAAAATTTTTTTTTTATCTTCCACTAGTTGAGTTCTGTTCATCCAGCCATTGAAGCTAGGTCAGATGTCTGCAAGTTTGGGCTTTCTTGTACATCTCCCCTCACTTCATATCAGTTGGATGCTTCACTCTCAGCTCTTAGCCCTCTGTGACTATGTCCCTGTCCATGGGCTTAGGAGTCCCCAGGTCTCACTATGCTTTGGAGCAAGCAGCCCTTCCTCTTCTCTCTGTCATCTCCAGGTTGACAGGAGTCTATGTAATGTGGTCGGATTCTGTTGCTAGTCTTTTTGTTTCACATAAATTGCTGCACTGAGTTCATTTTGCTTGTGGATTTTCTTTATTTGCTTTTGTTTTAATGTTTACTAAATCTTTCTGATTTTCCTCTTTTTCATTTTGATATGAAAATGTATTCGTTTTCTTTGAGGTTATCCTGTAGTATATTAACTTTCCCCCCTGTTTAAATCAGCCTCTTTTATCTTGAAATCTATTTTACTGCCTTAACCATTTAGAAGTTTTACACTATTCCCTTTTTTTGCTTTAAAGTTGACTTCATTATACATTGATAACTCCAGTTCCCTATTCTTAGTCTTGTAGGTTTGTTTTACTTTGGAGACTTCTATAGCTGGATTGAAGGAGCTCTGGTAGTGTAGTGATTATGAGTTGGGCTGCCAACCTCAAGGTCAGCAGTTCAAAACTACCAGTGGGTCTGTGGGAGAAAGATGATGCGTTCTGCTCCCGTAAAGATTTACAGCCTCAGAAACCTTGTGCAGGGTCACTATGAGTCGGAACCGACTCCACGGTACTTAACAACAACATATCTGGATTGAGTTCTGGGTGGTGGTCTCGTGTATATTAATTTCAGGCTGTCTGCTGTTGTTAGTTCTCAGTTTAAAGAAGACCCTTTAGTATTTTTTGCAAAGCTGGTCTAGTTATTGCAAATTTCTATAATTTCTGTTTATCTGAAAAGTCCCTAATTCTACTGTCATATTTGAGGGGCAACTTTGCTGGGCAAATAATTCTTGGCTGGCAGTTGTTTCTTCAGAGTTTTGTATATATCATTTCGTTGCCATCTTGCGTGCACAATTCCTGCTGAGAAATTAGAGCTTAGTCTTGGTTCTATTTGTCAGTAACTTCTTTTTTTTCTTGAGCTGCTCTCAGGATTCTTTCTTTGTCTTTGGTTTTGGAAAGATTGGTTATGATTTGTCTTGGTGATTTTCTTTTGGTGTCTATCCTGTTTGGGGTTTGTTCAGTTCTTGTATGCATATCTTCTCATCTTTCATGATCTAGGGAAATTTTCTTTCAGCAACTCTTTGACAATTTTCTCTTTGCTTTTTATTGTGTCTTCCTGTTTTGGAAGTCTTATCACTTGTATGTTATTCGTCTTCATGGTGTCCTACATAAATCTCAGGCTTTCTTCTGATTTCTTCATTCTTTTTTCAGAATGTTTTTCTAGTATTGAGAGCTTTATCTTCAAGGTCACTAATTCAGGCTTCCATTGAGTAAACTATACTCCTTTGCTCTTTCAAAGCCCATTTATGAGCTCTTAGTAATAATCTTCTGGGTTTCAATTTGCAAGTTTTGTATTGTTTCAAAGTTTGCATTTATTATGTCTGTTTGTTCTTGTAGTGTTTTCCTAAATTCTTCTCAAGTTTTTTCTGTGACCCCTTGCTTTCCTCAATCTTTCTGTCAGTCTGTTGGAAGTACCTAAATATCATTCTTTTGAATTCTTTCTTGGGTAGTTCTATTACCTTTTATTCCTCAAAAATGTTTTCTGGCTCTGCATCTTGATCATTTGTGTGGGCCATTTTCTTTTGTTTCTTTGTGAGAGCTAAAATTTTCTGTTGTCTGCAAGACATTGTGGTGCCATTGTGTTTATATTTAATTGATGATTTTGTGGTAGTGTGTTCCTAGGTTGTCACCACCTGTCTCATGGTTGGTGTGGTTAGAGAATGAAATTGTTTGCACCATTTTCCGTTCGTTATTCATGCTGCTTAGTTTAGGGTGCGTTTTGGCTGGTGTTGGCTGATATATATTGTTGATCAGATGGTATAGGAGTTTGTATTGGCTCTTACCCAGTGGATGGAGTTACAGAGGGGTCAGTTGTGACTGAGCTGTATGGGTATGATTGCTGCCTCCCATAGAGTGGGGTAAAAGGCAAAAACAAAACAGAACACTCAACAGCAAAAACCATATAATAAAGGAGAAAAAAATAAAATGGGCAACAACAAGAAAAAAAGAATATAATACTTTAAAAAAAGGAACAGGAAAATAGAGCTGTACAAGAGAAAATAAAAGCACTAAAAACAGGGAAGGTGAAAAGAAAAACTCGAGAGTAGTAAAGAAAAAAGGAGGCTACAAATGAGACAAGAAACAATTGGAGGTAGGATAAACATCAAGGGAAAAAAAAGAAAAACCAGTACAGTTTTTGAGCCCAGAGAGGATAAAACTGGGGGGCTCTTGTTGGCCAAGGAACTTATGTGGTGGGATGTAAGGGGCTGAGTTCCCAGCCCAAGATGGATGGAGTTCTTATAGACCTGGGTGTTGTCTATGTTCAGGGTAGTCAATCTAGAAGTTGTTCATGAGCGCCTTGAGGTTGCTAGTTTCATCAGTGAAAACCTGGGGGCACCTGGGGGCAGGGTGGCTGAATATGAAGGTTCCTGCTAGTCTAACTCTGGCCTGGAGGCTCTGTGGGTTCTGTCAATTTGGAGCAGAGACTGCCCGAATCCCATCTCCAAGGTAGTGCTGGGAACACCATCCTTACCCTGGCTCAAAGCTCGTGGCTCAGAACTCCTGGAGAACAGGGTCTGCACTGGGGTTAGATAAGGATGGAGGCCTGTCTCACCTCTTATCTAGGAGAGTGTAGAAAGCAAGAAGGGAATCTACCTCTTCTGTCACCTGTGTGAATCTGCACCATTGGGCAGATTCACTTGTCCAAAGCTGCTCACAAAAGTTAAAGATGGCTGAGCCATGTCTGGCCAGCACTTTCTTTTGCTGTATCTGTAAGCTTCCCCTTCTAGTAAGCACTCTGCTTCCATATCTGGCGCTGCTGCTTCTCTGGATAAGGTCCCGCATTCTATTGTGCGTTCCTCTCTTGATGGTCCTAGGGTCCTCTGTTTCTGGACTGTAAGATTAACCACTCCCC
>NW_006408748.1:2086405-2087862 GCF_000296735.1 Chrysochloris asiatica | reverse complement strand
GTGTTGGAGGAGAATATTCAAAGTGCCATGGGCTGCCAAAAGAATCAACATATCTGTGTTGGAAGAAGTGTAGCCAAAGTGCTCCTTGGAGGCCATGGTGGCCAAACTTCAACTCTCATACTTCCGAAATATTGTCAGGAAGGACCAGTCGCTGGAGAAGGATACCATATTTGGCAAGGTGGAGAGTCAGAGAAAAAGAAGAAGACCCCCAACGAGATAGATTGACAAAGTGGCAGCATCAATGGGCTCAAGTGTGGCAACAATTGTGAGGTTGACCCAGGACCAGGCAGTGTTTCGTTCTTTTATACATAGGGTTGCTATGAGTTGGTACTGACTATATGGCACCTAACAACAACCTACAAAGAGAACCAATAAGACTAAGTGCTGGTTTCTAAGCAGAAACCATGGAGGCAAGAAGGCAATGGATGACATATACAAAACTCTGAAAGAGAAAAATTGCCAACCAAGAATCCTTTATCCAGCAAAGCTATCATTTAAATATAATGGCAAAATTAGAACATTGTCAGATAAACAGAAATTAAAGGAATTTGCAAAAACCAGCCCAACTTTACAAAAAATCCTAAAGGGAGTTCTTTGGATTAAGAACTAACAACAGAAGACAACAATCTGAGATTAATTTATATGATACCACTACCCAGAAGTCAATCCAGATATGTGGTGCTGTAGGATAAGCACTAGACTGCTAGAACTGCAAGGTCAGCAGTTCAAACCCACCAGCTGCTCCTCAGAAACAATATAGGGTCACCATGAGTTGGAACCAACTGAACACCCCTTAACAAAATGACAACAACAAAGTGAAAGAAACCTACAAGACAGAAAGAAGGAATAGTATCATTATAGGGCTTTCAAATGATGAGACAGCTAAGCAGCTTTAAAGATAAAACAGACAGGAGGAAGAATTTAATAAATCAGAGGTAACCTCAAAGAAACTTAATATACCTTCACATCAAAATAAAAATTAGGAAAACCATAAGATTTTATTGATGTTGTTAGGTGCTGTCGAGTTGGTTATGGCACATATTGATCCTATACATACAGAATAAATTACTGACTGGTCCTGCACCTTCCACACAATCATTGTTAATCTTGAGCCTATTGCTGTTGTCACTGTGCCAATCTTCCTTTTTTTTTTTTTAATGTTTTATTGTGAATTATGTGATAGTTTACATGGGGTAACATTAGCTTTACATTCATCCTATCGTATATCATTTCATTACCATGGTTACAATCCCCTCCATGCATCATCAACCAACCACAGGGTATACCCTACAAGCCTGCCCCCCCCCACCCCCCGCCTTCCCTACCCCCCGGTCATCAGCACACAGCCCCTCTCCCTCTCTTAGCCTAGAATCCCCAGCCGCTCCATCTCTCCACGTCATTGTCTCTGCCTCCATCACTAGCATCATTGCTTCTCTGGGTAGGGTCCTGTTCTCCAC
>NW_006408748.1:2084266-2085610 GCF_000296735.1 Chrysochloris asiatica | reverse complement strand
CTCTTTTTCTCTGACCCTCCACCTTACCAAACATGATATCCTTCTCCAGTGACTGGTACCTCCTGACAATATGTCCAAAATATGAGAGATGAAGTTTGGTCATCCTGGCATAAGAAACCAGTAGCAACATTAAAAAAAAAGAAAAGAAAAGCCACAGCAAGGACAACAGCAATTACCTACAGAAATCACGAAAGTAATTACCTGTTGGTAATTACACTGAATGTACATGGATAAAATGCAACCAGTCAAGAGACAGAGAGTGGCAGAATGGATAAGAGAGCAGGGTCCTTCAATGTGCTATCTACAAAAGATACACCTTACAAACAAAGACAAAAATAAGACTGAAAATCAAAGGATGTGCTTGCTGTGAGGAGAGGTTGAACAGGGAAGACAAAAGAGGGAGATTGGTGAACGGCTGGCTAGATGCAACTCTACCATTTTGTGAGTGGTTTTGGCAGTGGAGGGAGACCTGGAAGAGCAGATTTGCGTGGAAAACATGAAAGGTGAGATTTCTTTTCTCCCCCCATGCTTCCCTGCTGACCAGAAATGTGGTCCCACTCTCATCTGACCCCAACGCAGACCTTACTCTCTGGGAATTCAAAACCATGAGACAGGGGCCACACCAGTGTGAGTTGGGGGTTGGTTGAGTCACGTTGGTCCCTGGATACACATGGGCTTGGCTCCAGAAATACAAAACCTGTGGAGTCACCAAACCAGCATTTAACTAGACACCGTGCCCCTAGCTTCCCTGTGGTCCTAACAGATACTGAAACCATTTCCATCAAGGGCTCCTATGAACTACTTCTGGATTGAGACCCCTGAACATACATAATACTGAGGCCAATAGGAACTCTATTTAGGGCCAGGAATTCTGCTCTCACATCCTTTCCACAACCATCTCATGAGCATCCTGAATTTCTGGAGCCACCAGATATTTCTCCACTCTGGGTCCAACAACTGCACTGTTTGTTTTTAAAAATATGACAACCTCACAATGCACCGGAGACTTCAGACAATCTTATCTCATTTGAAGAAACAAAAGAGAAGAGAGAAGGGCTCAAACAAAAGACAAAGATGCAGAGCCAGAAAATGATTCCGAGGAAAAAAAGGAAAGGGAATAACTGAAAAAGACTTCAAAAGAATGATAATTAGGTCCCCTCAAAGAATCATCAATATAAAGCTCAAGGAAAGCAACGAGAACACAATAAAAACTTTAGAATAATTCAGGAAAGTATAAGAACAGACAGATAAAATAAAGGCAAATTTTGAAACAATACAAAACCTGCAATTAAAAATCCAGAAGACTAATACTAAGATCTCAGAAATGGGCAATACATTGAAAGG
>NW_006408748.1:2080192-2082846 GCF_000296735.1 Chrysochloris asiatica | reverse complement strand
AACAGAAATGAAAATGAAAAACCATATACAAAATGAACACAGCATAGAAAATTATGTAGAATGAAGAACCCAGCAGCATTACAAAAAACACACAGAAAATATGACAACAATCAATTCACACCTACTGATAATTACACTGAATGTAAATGGATTAAATGTACCAGTCAAAAGACAAACAGCAGAATAGATGAGAAAACAGCATCCTTCAATATGCAAGACACATATCAAAAAGATGGAGACAGCTTAAGTACTCATCAACAGAACAATGGCTAAATAAACTTTGGTACATACACACACTGGCATACTAGAAAACTGAAGAATAATGATGAATCTGTGAAAAACCTCACAACATGATTGAACCTTGAGGACATTATGTTGAGTGAAATTAGTCAATCACAAAAGGGCAAACATTGTATGAGACCAATGTTGTAAAAAGTTATAAAGTGATTTTCTTGATAAAACAATCAATGATGGGGAGGTGGGAGGAAAATTACTCATGGGCTAGAGGGCAGACACACGTTAACATGGGTGACAGGACAGGAGAGAAGCAGAAAACACAGGGAGGAATGCAACAGGTAAAGTGAATAGAGGTAAATGCTGTTAACTGTTGGTATATGAGGGGATTGCAACCATGAAGCAAAGTATATGATTTTTTGAATGTAAACTGATGGTATGCTCTGTAAACCTTCACTCAATTCACAATAAAAAATTTAAAAAGATAAAATGTTGAAAGATTTAAAAATAATATCAATCAGGATTCTTCTCAATACTGTGCAACCAAAACAAAGCAAAGGAAGTCTTCTAAGTCCTGGTGTGACACTGTAGGATAAAGCACAAGACTGCAAGGTCAGTTTGAACTGCAATGTTGGTGGTTTAAACTCATCACCTGCTCCTTGGAAACCTGATACAGGGTTGCTATGAGTCAAAACTGACTTGATGGCACTTAACAACAACAGCAAGGCTGCTAAGACTGTAAATGTCATCCATGGCTCAAATTTTCACATTCGTTTGTTATCAGAATTCCTTCATTTTTATCATTCATTGTTTTTATATAAAGATGCTATCAGTCAAAATTTTAAAACAATCATTTTGCCAGTGAGAATCATTTTAATATCCTGGGGTTCTATGAAAATGTCACTTGACAAAATGACTTCCTGATAAAAAGATTTATTATCATTGACTTAGACTGTCAAGAACAGGAAAATCTGGACTGTCACAAAGCTAGAGCGCCTGAAAGGTAATTCAATGTTCCTATGAAATAAAGGTTTTGAACAGGGTGATTGCCTGAGATGTTTAAAGCTGACGGAGCTAAAATTTTAAACAGCAAAATTTATTAGAAGCCCTAGTGGTGCAGAGGTTAAAGAGCTCAGCTGCTAACATACAGGTCAGTGGTGTGAAGCCACCAGCAGTTCTGCAGAACAATGTGGCAATTTGCCTCCATAAAGGCTGAAGGGAGAGGAGTAGATCCACAAGTACATAAGGGTTTCCCGGAAGGTATTTGTGTCTGGGCATTTACCTGTGTTACAAACACACAGATGGATGTGATGGAGCATTGTTGTCATTGTTGTGAAGTGCTCCCTAGTCAGTTACGACTCACAGTGGCCCTGTGTGGAGTTTCTGAGGCTAATTTTTAAATCTTTATGGAAGCTTCATCTTTCTCTTGTGGAGTGGATAGTGGGCTCAAACTGCTGACCTTGTGGTTGGAAGTCCTGTGTTTATCATTAAGTGCCATTCAGTCAGTTCCATCTCATGTGGCCCTGTATAAGTGGTTTTACAGGAGTGGCTGGTGGGTTTGAACCACCTACCCTGTGTTTAGCATACAGTGCATACCCTAAAGCGCCAAACCAGGGACAAAATGATAAAACTTCTTAGATATTACCAAACACCTTGAGGCAATGAGTTGTTGGGCCTAGAGGCTCAGGACTACACAGTCTCAGGGGACACCATGTTAATTTGGCGTAAGAGTCCACAAAGACAATGTTCTAGGTTAAGGAGAGACTGAGATCCTAAAAGCTCATCAGTGGCCAGCTGTGGTGCAACTATCAGTCTCTCCATGTGCAGATGAAATTGAAGATGCTTGGACTCAACTAGTCCAATGGAGTAAAGGAAAATGTGAGCATCAGTCTTCATGACTCTGAGACCAGAAGAACTAGATGGTGCCCTGCTACCACTACAAATTGCTCTTGATGGGATCATATTAAAAGGTCCTGGATAGAGTGGGAGAAAATGCAGAACAAAACTCAGAATTACTGGTCAGAATGAGGCTGGAGGGACCCAGGACTATGGCTCTTGGCCACCCTTCAGGCCTGAAACAAAACTCAACATTGTGGCCCAATTTTTAGCCAAGAGGTAGGTATATCGGGGTGGGTTGGGGCGGGGGTGGGGTGACGACAACATTAGTAAGGTACACTTACCATGAATGGTCAACCATTCAAGATCAAAATGGCAACATTTGCCTAAGGACAAAGTTCAGAAGGGTTGGATGGAATGGAAATAAGAACCAACGGGAGGAAGCGGGATAACTGTTTGTTACATGGAAGGGACTGCAATCATTGAGATGAAACAAGTATATGATTTGTTGAATGTAAATCTGACTATCTGCTCTGTAAACCTTCACTCAATTCACAATAAAAAAATACCCCTCAACCCTTACC
>NW_006408748.1:2076753-2079227 GCF_000296735.1 Chrysochloris asiatica | reverse complement strand
ACCCGTCTGCATTTCATTGCATCAGCCCCACCTAGTCAGATTGAATACGACTCACTGGAGATTCTACCTTCCTCCAGGTCCTCTGGGTCTAGGTTCCCTCTTGAAAGCTTGTAAGCCAGTCACTTCTTGCCTTTGTAGCTCCCCACCCCCATTTTGGGTAGCCAATGTCCAAGTTACCCATTCCTGTCTACTCTGTGTGTGGAGGGGGTGGGAATGATTCTTGCTGTAAGGATGTGTTCCCTCTTTTGAGCCACTGCTTCCATAGGTGTAGGTCAAGTTCATCAAATTGTATGATAATATATATATACATTTTTTTTCCTCTTCATTTTACTTCTGGTTGAGCTCCGATCATCCAGTCATTGAAGCCAGGACAAGTAGGTATTATCTACAAGTGTGGGTGTTCTTATATGCATTATTTTTATAGTAAATACTTGTTCACGTATTTAAATTTTCAAAACAGAATTAGCTATACATGCTACATATTTGGCCACTTCCTTTGTTGAGATGCAGAAAAATAGGGCACAAAGCGAAAAGAAAAGAAGGATTTTACTATTAGGAGATAGGAAGGAAATTCCTTCCTCAGGTCATTACTATCATATATTCAAAGAACCTTCAAAGAGTTTGAGCAAAAATGGAATAGGAAGATAATGGAAATTTCCTATGAACTTTTGGAAGTCCCCTTGTACAAACACCTCATTTGTGTTGTGATGAATAAAAGGAACAAACGAAATAGTGGATGTGGATGTAGCAAACTGCTATATAAATGATGGTTAACGTTAGTATTCTTAGGTTATAGTTCCCTGTCTTAGATATCATGGTCTTATTTTCATAGAGCTCCTAAACAAGTAATCCCTGTAAAACTATTTTGAAGAATCTGAAGCAGTTATATAAATGTGAATAAGCAATTAATATTCAAACTCTTAATCATTTCAATGATATACTATTATGCAGAATATATATACTAGTCATAAGTAAGCGAGTCATAATCTCAATGTCATATTGTTTTGTCACAGTAGTCTGAAAGGCCTTCTGGAAGTTGTTATTATATTTTTAAGTTATAGAGTTAGTACTAAAGTCTTACAAATATATTTTATAATTACATCACAGCATGAAATCTGTTTACGAGGACAAAGAAGATACGCTAAAAGCCAAGTGAATTACTGAAATTAAATATATTTAACTTATCGACATTTTTCTTGAAACAAAGAGATGGGCCACATCCATTGAAGTCCGGCATTCTGGCTGCACTTACTAACTGGAATCAAATTTTTAGAATTCCCATCATCTTGAAGCTTTAGAGGGCTTTTATTTTTCTTTTGGCCACCAGATTTTTTAGGAAAAATTCACCTGTTTAGGAAAAATGAAAACACAGTATTAATTTGTATCAATTTAAAGCACCAACGAAACTATTTCACAATTAAGACTTGTTTTCTAACTGCTTTCAGCTTCACCACCTACACGTATTTTTAAGAAGACTTTTGTATTTATTAGCATTTTTCTTTTCTCAAGTTCCAATGGCAGTATTTTTTTTTAACCTCACATATCCTCTTTTTTCTACAATAATGATTAGTCATTGTTCTTTCAAAAATAATTCTTATCATTACAGTCTCTATGGTTATTCCTTCTAGTAAGCCAATATTAGAAAGGGTACCCTATTGTGTCTATTGGTCTGCTTCTGTATATTTATTCCACTTTCCTTCCACTATCTTATATCTCATCACCGACAAAGTATTGCTGTTGGCAAAATTCATTTCAGAGAGCAATTTTGCTCCATTATTAGCCTGGATCTGATGTTTATAAAACAGGCCTCGTTGCAGTTGAGCAGACTCATCTGATGGAATCTCTTTAGCTTATCCCCCTCTGGGGAAGCCGGAGCTCTTCATTTATAATGGACTCTTCTCCACCCCTAACTGGTGCCTCTGCAGTAAGTCAGCTGCTAGAGGGATGCAATGACTGTCTCAGGTCATTGGGACTCCATTTAGTCTTATTGCTGGTGCCGTGTGGCTTAGAGCTTATCGATTTTATGAGACTGATTAACATCTCTTTGTCCTCTTAAACTTATGAGTAGAATTGTGATGCCCACATGCATACACAATCACCTGTGCCAAGGCTCATCATAATCCAGCCAAGAAATGGACGGATTCATTTCTGCTGCTTTGTACCTCCTCATCTGAATCTGGTAGCAGAAACAAGATTTTTACACACTCTAATACAACATCCTATTTTAAAGCTCCAAATACAAGAATTCTAACTTTCACCAGTAACTTTTAAGACATTAAAAAGGGCTCAGTTCATTTCCCTCTAAGTGTTAAAAATATTCTTTAAAATGAACAAAAACTCCTTTCAATATGACTCTATTTAAATCAGTCTAGAAGCTGTTATTGGTTCTATACTTTATATATGCTGAGTCAGCCACAGCGCTGCTTAAAAGTGTTCATTTCTAAAGTCCCCAACTCTGCCAGTCAGTAGGTTTT
>NW_006408748.1:2052939-2075317 GCF_000296735.1 Chrysochloris asiatica | reverse complement strand
GTGATATTTCTGGCTATTCCTTTCTCTCCCCCTCCAGTGTCTATTTTTTTTAATGGTATGCCAGGGAAACCAAGATTCAAAAGACATAGGCTCCCTCTTGAAAGCTTGCAAACCAGTCACTTCTTGCCTTTGTAGCCCCCTATTTTGGGTAGCCAATGTCAAAGTTGCCCATCCCTGTCTACCCTGTGTATCGAGCGGTGGGAATGATTCTCGCTGTAAAGATTTGTTCCCACTTTTGGATTACTGCATCCATATGTGTAGGTCAAGTTCATCAAATTATATCAGATTACTCTTCTTTCTTCTTTTAGTTGAGTTCAGTCAGTAGGTTTTATAATCAGGATAAGTTGGCTATAAAAATGTCTTGAATTTCTTCAATTGTTGTTGTTAAGTGCCGTCGAGTCGGTTCCAACCCATAGCGACCCTGAACAGGGTTTCCAAGGCTGTAAATCTTTACAGGAGCAGAAAGCCTCATCTTTCTCCCACGGAACAGCTGGTAGCTTTGAACTGCTGACCTTGTAGTTCGCAGCCCGATTTGTAACCACTACGCTAGTGGAACACATTAAATAATACTAATACTTGAACCTAAGTTTTTATAAATAGAATTTATATCTATTTAAATATATTTAGTTTTGGTTGGTTGGTTACGTGCCGTGGAGTCGGTTCCAACTCATAGCAAACTTGTAGGGTTTCCGAGGCTGTAAATCTTTATGGTAGCAGAAACTCTCATCTTTCTCCCGTGAAATAGCTGGTAGTTTCAAACTGCTGACTTTGAAGTTAGCAGCCCAAATCGTAACCACTATGCTCTTTACGTACCAATATACAAAGCTGTCATTTAAAAGTTCATAAAGAGGGAGGGTGGAGGGAGGCAAAAGTAGAGCACAGGGTACAGGGCAGACACATCATAATTCGGGTGTTAGGGAGGGCAGTACACAAGAAGAGGGAGAAGGTGGAAGAGCAAGGTATATAGGGAAACACTGAGACAGGTTTATATAGGCTAAATGGGACAGAGGTAAACAGTGATGCATGCTAAACAACAGTGCTCGGTGATATAGGGATTGAGGTATAGTCTGAAGAGGGAAATATTACTAAAATGCTTGACTGTCTTATGAATATTGGTTTCCCTTGCCTACTACTGTTGGGAAACATGATTACAGAAAACTTGTAAGCCCATCTTCAGCCTATACCCAAAAGGTGTTCTAGAACTTGCCCAGTGAAATACACCTCCTGTGGAGCCTTTGCAGAGTACAGGACCTTAGGTGGAATCCTAAGTCCCATCCAGAACCTTATGAGGTGGGACATTCCCACTAGCGTGGACAAGCAGATCAGCCTGGAATAGCTAGAGCAACAGAAGATACATCTTCAAAGAAATATCATCAGGAAAAGCAAAACAAAAATGGCAGTATGACCGGCTACTACAAAAATAAGCAAGTTGTTTGCTGGGAAGCCATCAAGGCAAGTAATCAAGTCCCTTTAGAACAACACCCCCTTTAAGACTGAAACTCAAAGGAAACACATGAGCAGGCATGTAAGTTTGCCCATGTTGGTCTCCTGGTGAGTAGAAGAGGGGGAAAGGCAGCAATGAAGAAATGGGTTGAGTATAATAACATTCCATAGACTCCTGTTGACCTGGAGATGAGAGAGAGAAGAGGAAAGGGTGGTTGATCCAAAGTGTGGGGAGACATGGGGACGCCTGAACTCATGGACAAGGACATAGCCACAGAAGGCTAGAGCTGAAAGTGAAGCTTCTAGCTGATATGAAGTGAGGGGAGACACACAAGAACACCCAATGTTGCAGATAGTACCCATTTGACCTAGCATCGATGGCTTAATAACCAGAACTCGACTAGACGAAAATAAAAAAACAAAATAAAACAATTTTTTGATAAAGGAAACAAGGGTAAATTGCTACAATTTGATGAACTTGACCTATACTCATGGAGGCAGTAATTCTAAATACCAACAGAGAGTCTTCACATCAAGTATCAATGTTATCCACTCTGTACACAGGGTAGATGGGGACGGGTAACTTAGATATTGGCTACCTAAAATGAGGAGGTGATCAAGGCATGAAGTGACCTATTTACAGGGTTTCAAAAGGGAGTTTAGTTTAAGAGTGTGTGGGGAAAGACAGAAACCCACTAAATAGTTTTCATCTTGTCTAGATAGGTCTGGTAAAAAGAGATGGGGTAAGATTCTTATGATTCAATAGTAATTGCTATCAAGACTAATTGCGACTGTCATAATTGTAAAGGTAGAAGTTTTGTAACAAAAACAGGGGAGTTTTAATGCATAAATAATTTTAGGAGGTTCCAATTATCTAGTTTAAGGAACCCTGCTGTGCTGTGGATTAGGCAATGGGCTGCTAACTGCAAGGTTAGTGTTTAAAACCCACCAGTTGCTCCTCAGGAGAAAGATAAGGCTGTCTGCTTCCAAAAAGATCTATAGTTTTAGATAACCTATATATACAGTCACTATGAGTCAGAGTCAACTCAACTGCAGCAGGTTTGATTTGGTTTCGTTAAGTGGTCTATTTTCTGCTGTTTGTATATTTCCAGTTAAGTCTGATAGCCTATTTATGTCATAAATTAGGGCCTCTAGCTTGGTCTCCATTTTTTCTTCCATGAACTTCATAGTTTTAGGTCTTTGATCCATTTTGAGTTCGTTTTTGTGTATAGTGTGAGGTATGATCCTATTTCATTTTTCTGCAAAAAGACACTCAGTTTTACCAGCACCATTTGTTAAAGAGACTATTTCTTCCCCACTTAAAGAACTTTGGCCTTTTGTAGAAGACCAGCTGTCCATAGCTAGGTGGATTTACTTTGGGATTCCCAATTCTGTTCCATTGTCTCTGTGTGTGTTGTAACAATATCAGGCTCTTCTGACTACTGTAGCTAGATAGCAGTTTCTGAGGTCAGGAAGCGTGAGGTATAATTTATTCTTTTCAATTTATGCATACTACTACTTTTTATTATGTGCCGTTGAGTAGGTTCTGACTCATAGTAACTCTGTATAGGGTTTCCAATGAATGACTAGTAGGTTTGAACCACTAACTCTCGGGTTAGCAGTCTAGTGCTTATCTTATAGCACCACACTAGGACTCCAATTTTTTAATCCTTAGAAAATGCTTTTATTTTCATAAATCAGCTCAAGTCCCTATCTAAAATAAGAGCTAAAATTCCAAAGAAGAAACAGTACATTGTAACTAGTAACAACACTAAAAACATCTATAGGGGAAAATTATCTTATATTTTTTCTGTTATCTCGGGGGGCAGAAAACACAAAGAAATTAATGGTGCAAGCAGTGATGCTATCAGATAGACCATTTTAGGGGTTTAAATTAATCTGAAATTGGGAGTTTGGAGAAGCAGCTGGCATCATTTCCAGATGAACATACATTTTTCAGAAAACCATTATTATATGCTTGATTGATATTTGTTATTTCTGAATAACATATGACTGGAATAAACTGATTACTTCTGCTTTCATCATTGCAGTTAAACTATAGAGGGGGAGATTCTTCATTTAAGGAACAAATTAGATTTAAGAAAGACTTCCCCCTTACAGAATAAAAGCTTTTAAGGAAAAGAAACTCTTTTTAAAAAACCAACAACCCAAAAACCAACTAGCCATTCAAACAGAAAAACAAAAGACAAATCATGGCTATTACAATTCATCCTAGCGGTTTAGTGATTTGGGATAGAACTTAACATGGAAAATTAAGCTTTCTGTAAAGCCATTCTTTGCAGTGTAACTTACCTGCTTTATATGAAGAGCGCACCAAAGGGCCACTTGCAGTATAATGGAAGCCAAGATCATTTCCTATTTTTTCCCAGTATTTGAACTTTTCAGGAGTAATGTACTCTTCAACCTAGATTTAAAGAATCTGATCAGAATCTAGAATTTACCTAAATAATTTTAATTCTACAGAAAATCTATGCCCAGGTATATTATGAATGGTATTCATTTCATAATTTATTGTTGTTGTTGCTAAGTGCCGTTAAGTCAGTTCCAAGGCATAGTGACCCTGTATATGGATTCCTAGGAGCAGCTGGTGGGTTTGAACTGCTGAACTTGTGGTTCATAGTCCAGTGCTAATCCACAGTGCAGAGCCACAACAGAAGTTCTCAAAATTTATTAGGCACCCAGATTTTCTTTCTCCTACTGTCTACCCATTACTTGTTGGTAATGCTATCAGAATATAACTACAAGGAATCAGAGAGGTGGGGAGACATATCAATTTTATACTAATTAGTTATTTCAAAGGATGAAGAAAGAAGATGAGATTATATATCTGTCTCATTCCTTCATTGACTAACAGGTATAATGAAAACTTGGTAACATCTATATTCTTCAGAGTTCTGATGTGGCGCTGCGGGTTAATGCGCTGAACTGCTAAGTTGGTTTGAACCACAAGGTTGGCAGTTCAAGCTCACTAGCCATTCCTTGGAAACTCTCTACAGGGTCACAGTTGACTCAATGGCACTTAACAACATAATATTCTTGAGGACAAGCCTGTATCTTACTCATCTTGTATCTTTTGATTAGCATTGTGTCTGGCTTGCAAAACAATGGTTACTGCATGACAAAAGTTTCTTGAATGAATGAACAAACACCCAATGTAGAAATAGAAAGACTGGCTTCTGTTTCTCACTTCACCCTCTGGCTCTCACATGATTCTAAAACAAATCACAAGATCACCAAGTGTGAATGAACAAAATTTCTAACTTAAAATTTTACCCCCATAGATTTTCTTGAGTTGTACAATTTTGGGGACAGCAAACAAGTGCCAGTTGGGCTGCTTTCTGCAAGCAAAGTGGAAATTGGGACTTCAATAAATACATACAACACTATGCCAGCTTCTTAATTTTAGCTATGGAACTATATGCTTACTTCAAATTGCCAATGAACTTTTGGTAATAGAAGACAGGCATACCTTAAGGTGGCGCTTGGTTGGCTGCATATATTGTCCTAAAGTCAAACAGTCCACATCTGCCTCACGAAGTGCTATAGACAAAGTATACATTAGTAGATGCTATTACAATGTTAAAACTGGAGATCTAAACATACTTTTCCCAAAGAGCAGTTCAGAACAGTGTGAACTTTATGTTGGTCTGTAGTTCTGATGTTGGGGAATAAGGCTATATGTATTAACCCAGAAATATTTAAGGAGCTCTGGTAGCGTAGTGGTTACGAATCAGACTGTGAACCGCAAGGTCAGCAGTTCGAAAGTACCAGCTGTTCCGCGGGAGAAAGATGAGGCTTTCTGCTCCCATAAAGATTTACGGCCTCAGAAACCTTGTACAGGGTCGCTATGAGTCGGAACCGACTCCACGGCACATAACAACAACATTTATGTGCCAGGGTCTAAGGTAAGGATCAAAAACATAGGGATAAAGACAGTCATGTGATATGCTAGACACAAGGACTAATACCTCTAATATAAAGGAATAAATGTTAAAACGGGAACGTTTTAGAGCAGTTGTCTGTTAGGTACAAAAAGGTGAAGGAATCAGTATATATAAAGGTCTAAAAATTCCCATATTATAGAGCAAACATACTATATTAGGCTTCAAGTAAATAAGACAGGATATGCTCTGAGGGATGTGATTTGACTTCTTACACATAAGAATCTTTCTAAAAACAAGTTGTATTGTAGTAAAAAGCAACCTTTAATGACTATTTGAGCTTATTACTCTTTGAACCAATACCCTCAGGTAAAATAAACAATTCTATGTTTATGAATTTAAAAACACCAGAAATTACAAAACAAATGGGCTATGGGACTAAAGGTTAGCAAAATCCAAAGCAGACATGTTCTGATGATGCTACAAGTAAGCTTTTCTTCAAAGATCTAGACTGATCTTATCCATCTTTGAAGTGCATGAGTGCCTGGTAGGAGCTCTGGTAGCGTGGTGGTTACGAATTGGCTGCTAACCTCAGGGTCATCAGTTCTAAACTACCAGCTGTTCCGCGGGAGAAATATGAGGCTGTCTGCTCCCGTAAAGATTTACAGCCTCAGAAACCCTGTACAGGGTCGCTATGAGTCGGAACCGACTCCACGGTACTTAACAACAATAAAAACAACAACATGAGTGCCTGGTATTTGGCTGGCTCTCAAAAACTGACCAATGGCTACAGGAGAAAGGTGAATTCAGTCATGTCTTCACTTAATAAAAGAGTGGAGAACAAAATGAGATACAGTCCTGTAATGCCATTCAAAGATGTTCTATGAAAATCCATTTCCTTTCCTATTTATGCTGCCACTCAACAACCATCTGTTAGTTTTTACTGGCACTTATACCAAGGAGCTCTGGTACCATAGTGGTTACGAATCAGGCTGCAAACCACAAGGTTAGCAGTTCGAAACTACCAGCTGTTCCCCAAGAGAAAGATGAGGCTTTCTGCTCCTGTAAAGATTTACAGCCTCGGAAACCCTGTACAGGGTGACTATGAGTCGGAACTGACTCCACGGCACATAACAACAACATATTGAGATTGTGAAAGCCTTAATAAGGCCTTCAAAGTGGTGTTTTTGCTATCACCTAAATAAGAGTCATTTTTTTCCAGACTTTTTTTTACCTTTCATTGTTGCATATACTTGTTCATCATTCTCCCCTAAACCCAACATTATAGATGTTTTAGAAATAACATCTGGCCGAACCTCCTTAGCATGTTTCAGTACACGTAGAGACTGGTCAAAATTGGCCCGGGGATCACGAACTTTCCTTGAAAACACAAGGGCTGTTGTCAATAAAAAAATTACAATAAGTTCAACCAAGAAGAGTTATGCAAGCAACCTGACAGACCTAGAAAAGCAGATTCTGGACAACATATGTGGTTCATGGATAGCATTTGTGTACAAATATCTGTTAATTTAGGCAACAAAACAAGGCCTCATTGGGCCCCCTAGCTTCCTCTACTTAAAATTTAAGTCCTCTCAAACCTAGGGCAGAGAACCCAACAGAAGGAATCATTTTCATTTAGGAATTATTGAGAAATTAGAATTCAGAAGCTGAAAATTAGTGAGCGTATGGGGTAGTCAAGAGAAGCGGTGAAAGAGGGAACATAAAAAACCTGGATATTGAACAAAGAAAAAACTGTGTAATCTGGACCCTCATTTTGGAAGTTGGAAACTTCTATGTTCATTTCTTTTCTAAAGCCTTAGCTGCCCTCTGCTGGTAAGTATACAACATCGCCATTTCTTTGGTAAAGAAATACATGATTCTGGAATTTTCACTGGAAAGGCTATTTCTTAAGTGAAACCAAGGGAAATGGCACCCACTGGTGGTGGCACGTAAGATATGACAGGGTTGGAAAAGGCTTTGTGCCAGATTTCCACAACAGTCAGACCAGGCGAGAATGGCAGACAAAAAGGTCAAGTTACTGATATACCAGCATTCATTTGAATTCTAATACAGTCTTATTTTATCTAAATGATTTAAGATGTCTTTTTTTTTTTTTTTTTAATTAGACTAACAGGAAGAAAGAAACCTATAAATTTTTAAAAAAACAAACAAAACTGACATTACAGAACGCAATTACTTTTCCAAAAGATTTCTCCACTGAATTTATGCTATTCTTTTGAGTGTTTATCTGTGATTCAGTGGAAATACTATTTGTTTACCTTAACTTTTCCTAAGTTCTATGAAAGAATCATACGTATATTGTTGTAGTTAATTGCTGTGGAGTTGGTTCTGACTCATAGCAACCCTGTATAGGGTTTCCAAGGAGCAGCTGGTGAGCTTGAACTGCTGACCTTGTGGTTGAAATAAACCTCATTAACCCACAGCAACACACCAGGTATAAGCTAATAATAAAAAAAAAAATCTAAGTACTTTACTAAAATGAAAGGAAATGAATAATGTCTAATATTAATCTTGCCTGAAGGCTAAAATAATTTTATTTTTCTGACATTTGAATATAGTAAAAAATGTTGTCTCTAGTTATTCTGAACTAACAAAAATGGAAGGAAAACTAAAGTATCTATATTTTAAGAGATGTAAATTTTTTTCCTGGATAATTTATAGCACGTTAGTGTCAAACATATTCTTAAAGGCCTTTTCTTTAGAATTACAATAGAAACAAATGCTTTCACATATTTTTTTTCTCTATGAAACCTATGCTTTGAAAGAATTCCCCAGTGAAACCTTCTTAACCAGGACTTTTTTTGTTGGAGGCTTTTGACTACTGACTCAATTTCTTCACTTGTTATCAGTTTATTGAGATTTCTTTTTGAGTCACTTTAGGTAGATGATGTCTAAGAATCTGACCATTTAATCTAAATTATCAAATTTGTTGACATATAGTTTGTTCAGTGTTGTTGTTGTTCAGTACCATTGAGTAGGTTCCAACTCATAGCGACCCTGTATAGGTTTTCCGAGGAGTGGCTTGTGGATTTGAACCACTGACCTTGCAGTTCAAACTGACCTTGAGGTCCAGTGCTTATCTGGTAGTGCTACACTAGCACTCCACAGTTGTTCAAATTATTCAGTTGTTGTTAGGTGCTGTTGAGTTGAGTTGGTTCCAACTCATAACAACCCTACATACAACAAAATGAACCACTGTCCCGTCCCGTGCTACATTCACAATTGTTACATTTGATCCCACTGCTACTGCTATTGTGTCAAGCCCTCTCTTTTGGATTCTTTCTCTTTATTGCTAACCCTCCACTTTGGAAAACACGATGTCTTTCTCTAGGAACTGGTCCCTCCTGATAACATGTCTGAAGTATGAGAGTGAAAGTCTTGTCATCCTGGTTTCTAAGATGTATTCTGGCTGTACTGCTTCTAACACAGATTTGCTCGTTCTCCTGGCAGTACGTGGTACTTTTAATATTCTACTACAACATCATAATTCAAATGCATCGATTTCCTACTAGTCTGTCCAACTTTCACATGCATAAGAGGCTACTGAAAATATGGCTTGGGTTAGGCAAACTTTAGTCCTCAAATTGACATCTCTGCTCTTGAACACTTTAAAGAGGCTTTGTGAAGCAGATTTGCCCAGTGCAATACATCATTTGATTTCTTGACTACTGCTTCCATGAGTAAAATGAAATCTTGGACAATTTTAATCTTTTCTCCATTTATCATTATGTTGTTTATTGGTCCAGTGGTGAATTTTTTTTTATTTCTTTACATTGAGGTGCAACCCATACTGAAGGCTGTGGTCGTTGATCTTCCTAAGTAAATATTTTAAGTCCTCTTTGCTTTCAGCAAGCAAGGTTTTATCATCTGCACATCGTAGGTTGTTAATGAATTTTCATCCAATCCTGATGCCAAGTCCTTCTTCATAAACTCGTTTCTCGGTTTGTAAACTCAGTTTTGTTGAAAGAGTTCAGTTTGTATTCTGTCAATTCCTGGAGCCTTGATTTTTACCAACTATTTCACAAATCGGGCTGCTAACCTCAAGGTCGGCAGTTTGAAACTACCAGCAGTCCTGTGGGAGAAAGATGAGGCGTTCTGCTCCCATAAAGATTTACAGCCTCGGAAACCCTATGCAGGGTCACTGAGTTGGAACCGACTCCACGGTACTTAACAACAATAACAACATTTCATGAATAAGTATGATGAAAGGATACAATCCTGGCATACATCTTTCCTGATTTTAACCCATTCATTATCCCCTTGTTCTGTTTTCACAACTGCCTTTTGTTCTATGTACAGGTTCCTCATGAGCACAATTAAGTGTTCTGGTATACTCATTGTTCTCAATGTTATCCATAGCTTGTTGTGATACTTAAAACTGAAAGCCTTTGCATCATCAATAAAGCACACATAAACATCTTTCTGATACTCTCTGCTTTTAGTCAAGATCCATCGGACATCAGCAATGATATTCCTTGTTCCATGTCCTCCTCTGAATCTGGCTTGAATTTCTGGCAGTTTCCTGTTGGTGTACTACTGAAGCCATTTTTGGATTATCTTCAGCAAAATTTTACTTGCATGTAACATTGATGATATCGTCAGATGAGTTCTGCATTCCATTGGGTCATCGCTCTTTGGAATAGGCACAAATATGAATATCTTCCAATCAGTTGGCCACATAGCTGTCTTTCAAATTTCTTGGCATAGATGAGTGCCTCCAGTACTGCATCAGTTTGTTGAAAGATTTCAATTTGTATTCCATCAATTCCCAGAACTTTGTTTTTGTCAATGCCTTCAGTGATGCTTGGAAGTCTTCTTTCAGTATCATTGGTTCTTGACTACATGCTAACATTTGAAATGGCTGAACATCAACCATTTCTTTTTGGTACAGTATTCTGTTATGACGGACAATTTATCTATCAGTTTGTCAAACTATGTCGGCTTGCTTGTTGCTATGATGCTGGAAGATATTCCACCATGGTGTACGGGTTTCAGCAGAGCTTCCAGACTAAGACGGACTTAGGAAGAAGGATAAGTAGACTAGTTCTGAGTATTTAGATGCTTAAAACTTTATGAATGTTGTTGTTTAGTGCCATCAAGTTGGCTTTAACTCATAGTGACCCGGTATAGGGTTTCTGAGGAGTGGCTGGTGGGTTTAAACCACCAACCTTGTGGTTAGCAGTTCTACAGTTAGCTTATCCTACAGCACCACACCAAATGGCAGTGGATAAAGAGAGAGAAAATGTAAAAACTAAAAGTACAAATCAAAGTGGAGACAATACAACTGACCTAACAGAAACAAAAAGGGTCATAACCAAAACAAAACAAAACAAAACAAAACAAAACAAAACAGGTATTCATTCCGTTCTGACCCTCTGTATTTCTATTGGGTCAACTGTATTAGCTTCACTTCCATTTTTTTCTTGGTTATATGCATCTTCTCTCTTTCTGTCAGTCTAGCTAATTTTATTTTCCTTTTGAAAAAACTTAACTTTTGATTTTAGTTTTCTCGATTGCTTTCTATTTTCTATTTCATTTATGAAAACTGTATTTTGAAAAAATATCAGCACTTTTAGATTACTAAAAAGAAAAAAGGATGCACATTGCGTGTATATGTGCATTAAAACATATATTTTGTTGTTGTTGAAATGCTGTCAAATCAGTTCCAATTCACAGCGACCCTGTGCAGGATTTCCGAGTTGCAGCTGATGAGTCTGGATTGCCATCCTTGAGGTTCAAAAGGATCTTGTGTTAAGTATACGCAGCAGTGTTAATAACAGATATTTCTGGGGGAATACTGCAGCTATGTTCTTTTTGCTGGCTATATGTTCTGACTTTTCATACAGTGCTTTTGTTTAAAAAAGAAAAGTTCACTTTGAAAGAGTCGATTGCAAAGTTCTCCCCTAAAAATCAGGAGACAGCCCAGCAGATTGGATTCTCCCAACTTCCCCCATGCTCCTGTACACAGAATCACCTCTGTAATTCCGGGACTGTTTCTACATTATGTGCATACACATCTAATCCCGACAGAGATACTTTCTCTACTGCTTTAAGATCTCCTCGGAAGTCAGGGGTGAGGCATTCTACGAGAATTTTTGGATTCCTAGGGAGGAAAAAAAAAAAAAGATAAGTATCAAATTAAGGGAAACAACCGACATAATTATTGCTCAAAACAAAAATTTTCAGTACTCAATCAGTATCAGCTTTAAAACGTACTCAAAGTTTAGACTAACACTCTAATATGAAGATGCATAGCTAAGTTCATGACTGCTGAACCCCTAAAGATTTTCTGCAAATATGTACCTGGATGAACAAATAGGATGTGGTTTTTTTGTTTTTTGAGAAACAATCGCGTAACTTTCAGCAAAACATCAAAAAATTTTATAATGTCCTGCCCCACCAAAAGTTAATAACCATTGTTATAAAACACAAACTTTAAATAAACTGAATTTACATGAGATCAAATATGTCCTTAAATTACACAAACCAATGGAATAACCACACACCTTTCCTTTAAATATGATACAGTCTTTGCAAAGTGCTCAGCTCCCCCATCAGGAATATCTAGGAACAGAAGAATCCAATGCTCAAAATGATGTCAGAATTTAGTAAGAGCCAGCTTCTGAAAGAGGCCTACCACACTAACCATCTCGGTCCACAGACGTCAGGACCACATAATCCAGACCCCACTCTGCAATCGCCTTTGCAGTACTGTAGGGCTCATTGGCATCCAAAGGGGGCGGCTTTCTTGCAGTCTTAACAGAGCAAAATCTGCAGCCTCTTGTGCATGTATCACCCATCAACTGGAATAGAGGGGGCACAGTTTAAAGCAAAGACAGAGGGCCCTTAAGAACATAATGCTGAGAGAATAAAGCAAGCTGCAAAGAATGCGCAAAGTTTGATTCTGTTGATAAGAAGAAGTTTGAAATATTTAAAACTAAACAAGATATCCTGGTGTGGCACTGTAGGATAAGCAAGGACTGCTGACCACAAGATTAGCAGTTCAAACCCACCAGCTTCTCCTTGGAAACCTTACAAAGGGTCGCTATGAGTCAGAAACGACTCGACCACACTTAACAACAACAAACAACATATAGTTAAGGGACACAGATAGAAATGATAAAATGAGAAGAAAAAAAGAGGATACAGTAAACTCAGAATTAAGAATAGTATTAAGATGGTGTTATGAAGATAATACTAATGTTCTACTCTCAAAATGGAGGTGAGTATCTGGGTATCTGTTGTACTGCATAGCTTACTCCCAGTTTTTAAACCTTTGGTATCTGCTCAATGATCAATAAAAATGACTTTGAAATAAAGAAAATATATTACTGTTTAACAGACAAGCTCTTTCTGTTAAACAGATTTAACACAAAAACACACAAAAGATAAGCAATCATAAGTAACATTAGCTGTCAGAGACATGGCAGACTCAATAACAAGCAAATTCAGAGGAGGCTGGATTACTCGGTCAGGTTTTCTTGCTTCACATCTCTCACAAACTCACACGTTATGAAAACTCTGATCAGGAATTCAGAGCACACATTCTGAATTCTCCAGTGAAGCCACCTGGAAGATACAACACAGACCCTATCAGTTTCCAGACTGCATGCGTCAGTGTGTGAAGCTAGGCTTACCATGATGGTGGCTGTGGCTGTGGCGAACTCTCCACCTCCCCAGCACTCTCCAATATTGGGACACCGTGCTTCCTCACACACCTGGGAGCAAAAGGAACCGAATGCAGCGGAGCTGAAAAAGTCTCCAACTGAACAACCAGTGACTAGGCATTTTAAACTGCCAATTATTTAAACAGATTTATTAAAAAAAAAGTCACTATTCAAAAAATGCTGTTAAACTGTCAACTCATATGTGTACTAAGATTATTCAATTTTTAAAGTAAAAGACTATGAATGTATGGAGTCCTGATGTGGCGCTGTAGGCTCAGCACTGGACCACAAGGTCGATTTGAACTGCAAGGTCAGTGGTTCAAATCCACCAGCTGCTCCTCGGAAACCCTATACAGAGTCACTATGAGTCAGAACTGACTTGGTGGCAATTAACAACACCAAATAAAAAGATCTCTTAGTCTGACCATTACAGTGATGTGCTTAATATTTGAGATTGTGTATTTGACATGCTTTCACAATCAATTTTATACTATTACTGATGAATGCATACTTTATTTGTAACACAAAGCAAATTAACAACAAATAATCCCCTATTCTCAAATTGTGTGTGTGTGTGTGGGTGGGGGGACGACATACTTTTTTTTTGTTTTGGACTAGGAAATGAGAGGCTAAGAAATGCAATTAACTTTTCTCTTTTGTGGGGAACATGATTTCAAGTGTACTTCTATTACTGAGAGTAATATATCACTAAATACTTTTATTCCCTTTCCATGCTTTGTAATTTACACAAATAAACTTTTACATTAGGCATACTTAGAAACACTATGGGTTTTGGTTAAGTGTTAAAACTTGAACACACTTACTGTATGGAGATTTAAACTCCTCAATGTGTTTTTCAGCTTATTGTAATTCTTCCCTATGGGAATTTCTGTCTTAAGCCAAGGAGGAAGCCTTAACCTGAGGACAAGAAACATAACCATATGTTAACAAATAACATGACCAAATAATCACACAGCTTTTAAGTTAACTTGCTCCATCACAATTCCTAGTTAAGACTTTCCCCCGTAATCCTGGGTAAGCTCATATTTCCCATCGTAAGTGTAAGAGAAATGCATTTAGATATGCTCAATTACTTGGGAAAACACTGACAATGAAGCTGAATAGGGCACTATTTTCATGTCTACCTTTTGCAAAAACATGGAGTCAGTACAAGAATGACTGACTTATAAAAGAATGAGACATTTTTGAACATCTCATTCCCCAATGAATAATACTGCCACAAAACACTGTATGGGCTCAGACTCAGGAGAAATCCCAACAGTGCACTATCCACTTTACATTCTAGACTTTATGATAGTTACTAATGCAAAAAGGAGCCTGGGTGGCTCAGTTAAGAGCTCAGATGCTAACCAAAAGGCTGGCAGTTTGAAAAAGACTTGGTGGTCCACTTCTGTAAAGATTCTAGCCATCAAAACCCTAGGCAGTTCTTCCGTCACATGAAGTCACCATGAGGAGAAAATGGCTCAAAGACACTCAACAGTAACAACAACTAAATGGAAAAAAACTACAACTTTGAGGGGATTCTAAGTAACCTCAGGTTCCTCTTGATTTCTACCCACTTGTGATCGAGAAGTTGTTGGATAAAGTATCTCTAAAGACAGTTTGCCAATGTACAGGATTTCCCTTACCATTCTTTTAAATGAAGGCAGGCAAGGCAGCCAGAGAAAGGCATACAAAATTGGATTGGGAGAAGTAAGTTAGACTGTCAGCACTACGTAACAATGAAAAATTTATAAAGCTCCGAGTAACAAAGTGATATAATATTGACTTTGAAGAAATTAGATGCTGGGCAGAAAATAGATGATGGCAGTAGAGAATGGTGTGGTGCTGAGAATAAACACTGGACTAATGACCAAACCCACCAGTTGCTCCCCAGAAATTCCATACAGGGTGGCTATGAGTCCAAACCAATTCATTGGCACTTAACAACTACAGTGGAGATTAGTTAGAGCTCCTGGAGTAAGTCCTAGGAAGCTTGAAGAAAAGCTGTCAAAGGAGACAGAAAAGAATTCCAATACCTTCACTTACTTCCCGGCTGTAAGGAGATTTCCTGTTATCACTTCTTTCAAATGATTTTAATAAGTTTGAAATATAAAAAAAATGCTCTGTGTTGTTGTTAAGTGCTTTGGAGTCAAGTCTGACTCATAGCAACCCAGTATAGGATTTCTGAGGAGCTGCTACTAAATTTGAACCACCGACCTTGCAGTCCAGTGCTTATCCCACAGTGCCACACCAGGACTCCAAAAAATACTGTAGTTCTCACTTGTATCTGGAAATAATGCACAATGAAGGCATGACACATTAAAGGTATCTCAAATTTTCAATTACCTTTCTCCTTTTTGACGTTTTAGGTTTCCTTTATATTCATCCCAGGTACTCTTGTCTGCAAGATCACCAGATACAAAATCTTGAAGATCTGGTCCATTCTGTAAAAACTCCTTCTTTTCATCTGGCGAAGAACTTAGTGTTCTGAGTGGGCAACATAAATATCTTCCTAATACCTAAAGAAAGAGTTCATTATACCTTGAGAAAGTACCACAGTTTAAATTTTCTATCTTTGACTTGCATCAGGGACATTTAGAAAGAAATTTGCAATCTTTCTGTTTTAGACTTTGGAGACGCATCAATGCTAAACACAGGAACTTTTCTAGTTTATGTTGTATTTGTGTTTGAACATCAGTTACTCAATATGTACATATTGAATGTAGGAAACCACGGTGTTTGGCCTTTGTATGTGAACAGAAATGTATACAACACAGCTAAAACATTACAGTTCAAGAATAAGCAAAAGAATCTTCAACAATTCACAGAGAGTACCTATTGGGGATGAGAGGCATGACTGTTAGTGCAACTGCCCAGGCCTCCTCCTAAAGTCTAGAGCACTCACAAGGTTTTCAAGAACTAGATGGTTTTTAGGAACTAGATTGCCCAGCCTGTAGTCCATGGTGCCTCTGGGTAGGTTCAAATTACTAACTTGCTAACCTTTGGGCTAGTAACCCAGTGCTTAGCCACTTATGTTACCCAGGGACGCCTGTCGAACCCAATAAAAAGTACTAATTTGAAGTACACATTGACAGGGAACTGCCAGAGATTGGTTCAAGCTGGATTCAGACAATGATGTGGAACGAGGGATATCATTGCTGACGTTATAATGGATCTTGGCTGAAAGCAGAGAATACCAGAAAGATGTTTACCTGTGCTTTATTGACTCTGCCAGGGCTTTTGATTGTGTGGACCATGACGAGCTATGGACAATATCATTGTTATGTTGTTGTTAAGTGCCATCGAGTCGGTTCCGACCCATAGCGACCCTATATTCATTCTCTATGATGGACAATATCATAGAGAATGAATATTCCAGAACACTTAATTGCGACCAAGAGGCAGTTGGTTCAACAAAACAAGGGGACCCTGAATGGTTTAAAACCAGTAAAAGTGTGTGCCAGGGTTGTGTTCTTTCATTATACTTACTCAATCTGTATGCTGAGCAAATAATCTGAGAAGCTGGGTTCTATGAATAAGACTGTGGCATCAAGAAGACTGGAGGAAGACTTGCAATATGCAGATGATACAACCTTGTTTGCTGAAAGTGAAGAGGACTTAAAATACTTACTGATGAAGAGTAAAGACCACAGTCTTGGATATGGGCTGCACTTCAATGTAAAGAAAACAAAAATCCTCACCAATGGACCAATAAATTGTTGTTGTTGTTGCAAAGTACCATGGAGTCGGTTTTGACTCATAGTGACCCTGCACAGGGTTTCCGAGGTTGCAAATCTTTACGGGAGCAGAAAGCCTCATTTTTCTCCCATGGAACAGCTGGTAGTTTCGAACTGCCGACCTTGAGGTTAGCAGTCTGATTCGTAATCACTACGCTACCAGATCTCCTTGGACCAAAAATAACATAAATGGAAAAAAGACTGAAGTTGTCAAAGACGTGTCACTATCAACACTCATGGAAGCAGCAGTCAAGAAATTAAATCACATAATTGCATTAGGCAAATCTGCTGCACAAAACCTCTTTAAAGTGTTTAAGAGCAAAGATGTCAGTTTGAAGACTAAGGTGTGTCTGACCCAAGTTGGCTAATGCGTCAGACTGCAAAGTCATTTGAACTGCAAGGTCGGTGGTTCAAGCCCACCAGCTTCTCCTTGGAAACCCTATACAGGGTCAGGATCCACTCAGTGACACTTAACAACAACAACATATGCATGTGAAAGTTGGACAATGAAAAAGGAAAACTGTTGCAAGAATTGATGCATTTGAGTTACAGTGTTGAATACTGAAAATACCATGAACTGTCAGAAAAACACACAAATCTGTGTTGGAAGAAGTATAGTCAGGAGGATTAGAAGCCAGGATGGCAAAACTTGTCTCTCATACTTCGGACATACTATGAGGCGAGACCAGTGTCTGGAGAAGGACATCATGTTTGGTAAAGTGAAGGGTTAGTGAAAAAGAGGAAGACCCGTAACAAGGTAGACTGGCACAGTGCAACAGCTATGGGCTCAAGTGTAACAATTGTGGGAATGACTCAGAACCAGGCAGTGTTTAGTTCTGTTGTGCATAGGGTCGCTCTCAGTCGGAACCAACAACAACAACAATAATTTGGAGTACTCTGTCCTGGTGTGGAGCTATAAAACAAGCACTAGACTGTTAACCGCAAGGACGGCGGTTCAATCCCACCAGCGTCTCCTAGGAAACCCAGAACAGGGTCTGGAGTGGGAATCGACCAGAGGGCACGTAACAGAAATACCAACAATCCCACCCTGCTAGCCCTACCGCTCACCCGGTGTCCCAGGGTGCGGGCGACTCCGCCGCAGCGCAGAGACATCCTCTCTTTGGGTTTATGGGGTCCAGAAGCCAAGAGATAAACGAGATTCCCAGACAAGGACGGATCAACAAATCGTCGCTAGATTTATGACAGGGTATTTGAGACATTATAAAGTCTCTGGAAGTTGAGCTGCTCTGCGATTGACTGCTTTAGCCTTAGAGGAGTCGCACACTCATGACGCAACACGCAGGGCTCACCCCTATGGGATACAAAAACGTGATGACGAAATACGTTCTTTCTTTGCCGCATCTACTGCGAGGTGAGGTTGATTTTTGGATTCCACTGGCTCCGGGAATCTAAAGCCATCGTCTCTGGGAATGCCGGCTCCCCGAGTCTGGCACGAGGATTACTTACTATGGTTGTTCCCCTGCATGGCGAGCGCAATATGGACCTGGTGGCGCCGGGATTCGGGCCCTGTCCTGGCCTTATAGGCCTGCTCTCTCACCTCCGTTCCCTCGCCTATTCCGGGATGGCAGGGCCAGATGGGGCACTCGGGTCCGGAAAAGTGGCTTCGGCTTGACATTCCCGAGCGGTTTAAGGGTTGCTCCTTCCATGGGGAAACATACCCGTGGCCTCTCGGGCTTTGGTCCGCGCCTCTTTCCCGGGGGATTTCTGCCTGGCGGTCTCGGTAGGAGTGGGACTCGGCGGGTTGGTTTGGTGGAAAACCGACCCCGAGCCGACTTTCTTACCCCGACTGTTTGTGTTTCAGAATGAAGACCATTCTCAGCAACCAGACTGTGGACATTCCGGAGAATGGTATGCAGTTGGTGTCAGCTGCTTTCTTTGGTTAGCACGTCCCAGGGCTGGTCCTGTGTCCTCACGAATCTCTGTTCTGTTGTAGTCGACATCAGTCTGAAGGGTCGCACCGTCATCGTGAAGGGCCCCCGGGGAACCCTGCGGAGGGACTTCAACCACATCAATGTGGAGCTCAGCCTCCTGGGAAAGAAAAAGAAGAGGGTGAGCTTTGACTACCACCATTTCCGGTTAGATTTTAGCAGATGATGAACTTGTGTTTGTGCAGGAGAGTTGTTAAACATTCAGGGTTGTGTTGGTGTTAAGTTTTTTTCAGCTGAAAAATCAGCCTTTAATTAGGGATGATTCTAGAATTTAGACTAATAAGTAAGTAAACTAATAATTCTAGCTGACTTCTAGGGAAAATCCTCTAATAAAGGTTTTTGTTGCATTACAGCTCCGTGTTGACAAATGGTGGGGAAACAGAAAGGAACTGGCTACAGTCCGCACCATCTGTAGTCATGTGCAGAATATGATCAAGGGCGTTACCCTGGTAAGTACGTTGGTCAAACTTTGTTTTTTAGATGGGAGGCTTATAATCTGTGCTTTGTAGTACGAACCACTTACTGATGTGAAATTTTTGGACTTGGAAAACTAATCTGGGCCTCTGTGTTTCATAGCCACTCCTTGTGTCTTTACGATTAGTGAAATGGGTTGATAGATAGTATGCGTACTAGTGTAATGGTAGCACTATGGGTTAGGTGTAGTAGTGCTGACCACAAAATGAGCAGTTCAAAACCACAGGTTGCACCTCAGGAGAAAGATGAGGCTGTCTGTTCTTGGAAAGATTTACAGTTTCAAACGCCATACAGGGTTGCTCTGAGTTGAAATTGACCCCACTGGCAGTGAGTTTGGTTTTTGGTAGAACCTACTTCTAGGAGTCCTGGTGTGATGATGTGGGATAACCCACCAGCTGTTCCTTGAAAACCCTATATATATGGTCACTGAGTTGGAATCAACTTGGTTGCACTTGGCAATTTCCAGTGTAGAAGCTCTGGTAGCACTGTTGGATAGGTACTGCTAGCCATAGGTCAGCAGTTCAGAACCACCAGATGCATCTGTACAAGAGAAATAGGCTTTCTGCTCCCATAAAGTTTCACAGCCTTGAATACCTGATGGTTGGTTATGTGTCAAGGAGTTAGTTCTGATTCTGTAAATTTAGTTAGTTTCTGAGGCTATAAATCTTTATCGGAGCAGAAAGTCATCTTTCTCCCACCAAACAGTTGGTAGTTTTGGACTGCTGACCTTGAGTTTAGCAGTCCAATTCCTGACCACTATTCTAAGAGACAGGGAATCAATTCGATGGCAGTGGGTGGAGCCTTGGCTGTAAACCTGTCAGATCATGTTCCTCTTTATCACATTGAGAAGTCAACTGCTTTCTGAGGGCCTTGTTAAAGTGCCTTGGAGTTGCTTCTTACTCTCCACCCTGCATAAGGCTTCCAAGGACCGACCGTTGGGTTAGAACCACCAATCTTGGAGTTAGCAGTCGATGTTTATTCTTACAGCATCACACCAGGACTCCTATGTGGGCCTTGGGAGGTGATAAATGCCTCAAGATTCCATTGAGAGAAATGTTTGCATACACAATGCTTATAAGACTTAGCGTAAGTGACAACATAAAACCTCAGTGAGTACTATGTGAGGATTTAAAATTTGTCTTTATTGTAGTGTAGGTATAATGTATATATTCTCTAAATTTTATTTATTTTTTTAACATAGGGCTTCCGTTACAAGATGAGGTCTGTGTATGCTCACTTCCCCATCAACGTTGTTATCCAAGAGAGCGGGTCTCTTGTTGAAATCCGAAACTTCTTGGGTGAAAAATACATTCGTAGGGTTCGGATGAGAGCAGGTATGTGCTTACTCATTCCCGCACTTTTGAAGACTGATGCTTTGGGTTTCCTATGTGTAAAACCAGATTGTGATACAAATGGTTAAGTGCTTAACTGAAAAGTTGATGGATCATACCCACCCAAAAGTTCCTCAGAAGAAAGCTCTGGGAAATCTGCTTTGAAAGGTCACAGGCATGAAATTTCTGTGTACCCATCTATACAGTTCTGCTCTGCATATGTCAGGTCAAAATGGTCTGAATCTACTTGAAGGCAACTAGCTTTTTTATGACTAAACCTAGATTTACTTGGAATAGTCTTTTGGTTACGTTTATCGTATATCTTTTTACCAGTTTTGATTCTGAATGGGTTATGTGTTAAAGTAGTTTGTGGTGGTGGTGGTTATGTGCCGTGGAGTCAGTTCCAACTCTTAGTGACCCTGTACAGGGTTTCTGAGGCTGTAAAACTTAATTGGAGCAGAAAGCCTCGTCTTTCTCCCATGGAAAGATGTTTTCAACTGCTGACCTTGCGGTTTGCAGCCTGATTTTTAACCACTAAGCTATTAAAGACTTGTTATAGAGGTTTGTATAGCTAAATCAGAGTATCTTCCTCATATTCCTTATTTAGATCTCTGAAAGTGTCTAGGCACTCTGAGACAGTGAGCGAATCAAATGAACACACACAGATTTTGGCCCAGAAAGAAAAAGTCTCAGTTTGTTTGCTGTGAATTCTAAATGCACCACATAGATTTTGTTTTTGTGTTACTGATATTACACAAATGGTTTCCCTCTTTTAGGTGTTGCTTGTTCAGTATCTCAAGCCCAGAAAGATGAATTAATTCTTGAAGGAAACGACATTGAACTTGTATCAAATTCAGGTTGGTATGTTTACTATGAAATGTTAACTTAATACCTCTGACGTGAGTCTACATCTTAGTTGAACATATGGTGTGAATTTGTTAGAGAGTAACTTGTTTTGTTTTTGCACTTCTGTAGCTGCTTTAATTCAGCAAGCCACAACAGTTAAAAACAAGGATATCCGAAAATTTTTGGATGGTATCTATGTGTCTGAAAAAGGAACTGTCCAGCAGGCTGATGAGTAAGATATAAAAGGTAGGTTTAAGTGGCAATAAATATTTTGACTACTTTACTAAGTGAGACCGACAGCACACAAGGCAGACTTGACATGCATTTACTAGTAACCCAATTGTTTGAACCCACTAGTCCTTCTAGGGAAAAAAGATGTTTACAGTTTGCCTCTGTAAAGGTTTATAGCTTAGGAACTCTATTGGATTCATATGAGTCTGAATTGACAGCAATGGGCTGGATGTTTTGTTTGACCATTGGTGTGCTACTTGTTCAGTGCTCTGGATTCTGACTCATCGCAGCCCTGTATAGAGGTTCCAAGGAGTTTTTGAATTGCCAACCTTGTAATTAGCAGTCCAGTGCTCCGACAAGAGCACACCAGGACTCCATATTGAAATGTTAGACTCAGTCCAATTTGTGAAATGAGCTTTTCTGGGCATGAGGGTATTGGATGGTGGAGATTTACAGAACTTTTCTCTCTTTTTTTTTTTTGGTTACAGTTGTCCAGCTATGGAGACAAAGCCTGAATGATTCCTAAGTCCTATTGGTGGTAATTTTGATGTAATAAAATTTAACTAAGCATTTTGGTCTTGCATTTTTTAAAAGCTGTTTCCATCCTAAATGCTATTAAGATTCATAGTCTTCAAATAAAACTGCTTTCCAATTAATTGGAGAGTTCGTAAGTGCAGTTGAGTAAGTTCTGACTCACACCCTGTACCAGGGTTTCCAAGGAAAAGCTGGTAATGTCAACCTTGCAGTTAGCAGTTCATTGCTTAGATACACCAG
>NW_006408748.1:2043359-2044389 GCF_000296735.1 Chrysochloris asiatica | reverse complement strand
AAAGGGCACATTCTGCAAGTCTGATATGGCATCTTTTTGTAAACAAGCCAGGCATGTTTGTTTCACATTTCTATAGTCCACTTGATAAAGCTTATTGTGTTTTCAAAATTTTCGTGTTCTTTATTTTGTACATATTATCTATCAGGTTCTAAGGAAGGTGTGTTTGAATACTCAGCTATGATAGTAAACTTAGCACTTTCTAATTTAATCAATTTGCTTTGTGTATTTTGAGACTGTATTATTCATGGCTTACAAATACATTTTTCCATCCCACTTGAGTCTTTTGATTTGCAACTAGCTAGTAACCCCTAGTCTTGCTCCTCTAGTGCTGTCACAGTGCATGGCTTTTACAAACAGAAATGCGTTCTCTTCAGTTTAGGACGGAAGTCAAATTCAGAGTGCTGGCTCTGCAGGAACATCCTTGTCTCCTCTCAGCATCTGTAGCTCCAGCCTTGGCATCAAACGTCTCCTATCCCCTAGGTCTAGAGTTTCACAATATATGGACCCCAGGCCTAAAGGAACCACTCCATTCCTGATTTTCATGCTTGTTGTCAATATGTCTCTCACTGTGTTCACGTCTGTCTCCTTTTATTTCATATAAGATAAATGATGCTACAGTTCATACTCCCTTACACAGGATCAGGATTGTGATGGGATTAGAGGTATTGTTGGTGTTGTGAAGTGTCGTCAAGTTGGTTACACCTCATATTAAGCCTGTATACTATGACAAGGTAGCATATGATCAAGAGCCAATGATACTGAAGGAAGAAGTCCAAGATGCATTGAAGGAATTGGCAAAGAACAAGGCACCGGGAATTGATGGAATAAAAATGGAAATTTTTTAACAAAATGAAGAGACACTCAAGGCACTCACTCATCTATGCCAAGAAATTTGGAAGACAACTATCTGGTCATTGCTCTGAATTCCTTCTCCGGCATTTCCAAAGCCTGCCCATCTTCCAGTATGGAGTGTAGGTCTACTTCCAGCTCATTTGCCTCAGTCACTTTATCTCGTTTCTGGACATGTGCT
>NW_006408748.1:2039343-2042244 GCF_000296735.1 Chrysochloris asiatica | reverse complement strand
GGTACCAACTCGATGGCACCTAACAACAACATCAACAACAACACAGTTTACTTGGTTAAATGCTCAACTACTACCTAAAAGGCTGGTGGTTCAAACTCACCCAGAGTTGTCTTATTAAGTCAGAGTTGTGAAAACTCTGCAGAGCAGTTCTCTACACTTACAGGCTCACCATGAGTAAGACTCTATCTGACGGCAACTAACAGCGAGCTTTACTTACTGTGTGTTGATTGTCTGCTTCTGATAGAATGTGGCTATGAGGATGGGTTCTTGTTTTACATATTGGTGTATTCCAAAGAACCTGGCATGTTGCTATTTGCTGGATGAGTGACACCTACACTGCAGGGATTTTAGATGGTAATAATAATGGGACAGGATAGGCAATGTTTTGGGAGGTATTGACAAGAATTCTAGAGTTGAAGGAGGAATTGCCCACTTGGCAATATTACAAAGAGAACCCACTGCTGTTAAGTTAGTTTTAACTCTAGGGACTCTATATAGGGTTTCTGAGACTAGAAATCTGGTGGGTTCAAACCAGCCATCTTGTGGTTAGATCAGTGCCTCATGCATGGAGCCACCATATTACTGAGAAGGCATAGTATTGCAAATATCAGTACATGGGTGGTAGTAACATCTGTGATGGGAGTTAATGAAATTTACTCCCACTTGTGAAGTGGTTTGGTATGCTGAGTTTCACCTTCCACAGTATCACTTGTGGTTACAACTCAGTGGTTTTCATGTAGTAACCTGAAAGGAATACTAGATAGTAAAGGGAAGTCTAGTTCCCCTCAGGAAGACTTGTTTTCTGTATCTATTGTCAGTCTGTATCTATGGACAGTCAGAAGTAATTTACCAGTTGCTTTACAGTTTAGAGGAGGGGAGGAGAGGAGGCAGTTGCTAGGGTAGAATTTTAATGCCAAGACTATTCACATTTCACATTTCTTAAAATTGACCAGATTGGGAGTTAAATAATCACGGCAAACCAGTTTATTTGGAATAAATTATATTGAAAATTAAACATTTTAGTTACAATGTACTGGCCTCATTTCCAGAGGCTCTTTAAAAGCTGAAGCTATATTTTGACCATTTCCACATATATCAAAGATTCATTAGTGAAAGACATTTTATAGTGAATATACAAAATATAACAAGCTAGACTTTAAGATAACGAGTTCTTTTCAACAAATTTCTCATAGAAAGCTTAAAGTCAAAATATTTTTGCTGTCTGTCCAGAGCTATCAACACAATAGGAGAAATGAAGTCTTGACACCTTACAGTTTGAATGAAGCTTGAAATACTATGCTGTTTGAAATACTATGCTGAGTGAAATAAGCCAATCACAAAAGGAAAAATATTGTTTGGATCTCACAGAAAAAGGCAAGAAAAGGCAAATATTTATAGACCAAAATTTATTAGTGAAAGGGCAAAATGGGGGCTAGTGGTGATGGAAAAATCACATTGATTAAAGGTAGGTTGTACAGCCAATTATTATAATTGCTATCAATAATGTGTACACCTGTAAAAAGCTGAATTGGAAAAGGTAGTGTGCTAGATATATTTACAACAATGACCAAACAAAAAAGTTGTTGAGATTGCTCATGTACAGCTAAACACCATATGGGATTTGGCTCCTTGTTTTAGATATTTATGGTCATAGTTTCATGGTGCATCCCAGTGAATTGGTCTAATAACATGTTTAATGCTTCTGTTCTACCTCTAGTTCATTGTGTGATGCCTAGGGTCTTAATAGTTTGCAAATGGCCATCCAAGGTACAACAATTGGTCTCTCTTTATGTAGGACAATAGAGGAAGGAGACACAGGGATGAGAGAGCATATGGAATGTGTATCTAATTGCCTCCATGAACAAACACCTGCCTCCATGAACAAACACCTGCCTCCTTTTCCATGTGATCAGAACTGAATGGTGCCTGGCTACCATTACTGAACATTGTGATAAAGGATTCCATAAAAGAATCCTGATCAAAAGGGGGGAAATGCAAAACAAAATTCCAAATTTTCAAGACTCTTGATTTTCTAGAGCCACGTGGGGTAGATGAACCCCCCCAAACGATTACTCTAAGATCATCTTTAAACCTTAAACCAACACTATCTCCTGAAGTCTTAAAATTGCAGTTGCTAGATTCAGATATAGCTGTGTTCTACACCAAGAGAGGTCTCTGTATGCCTGTGATGTCAATCCTTGAAGCTTCTTGGGGGAAGAGCAAGTCTTATTGAATAATCTGGCCTTTGTCTGACTGCTACTGATAACTAGTAAATAAAACTATATAATTTTTTTCGACTATTATATCTGTTTGTCACCTCACAACAGTCCGGTGAGTAGGAATGATGGCAATTTGTCTATAGGGAAAGTTGCACTGTAAGGTTGAGTGACGACCACCTTCACACACAGTTAATCTTCATCCTTTGATCTTTCTACAAAACAAATTATATAAATCATTTAAAAGTCTATACTTTAGAATACCCATACTTGCAGATAGTACCCAGTTCACCTGGCTTCAATGACTGGATGATCAAAACTTGACTAGAAGAAGAAAGAAGAGGGAAAAAAAGAGTAACCCACTACAATTTGATGAACTTTACCTATACTTAAGGATATTGTTGTTGTTAGGTGCCATCGAGTCGGTGGCGACTCACAGCGACCTTATGCACAGCAGAATGGAACATTGCCCAATCCTGGGCCAACCTTACTACTGTTGCTACATTTGAGCCATGTAGTATCTCAAAAAAGGGAATGAATCTTTACAGCGAGGATCATTCCCATCCCCTCAGTACACAGGGATGACAGGGATGGGCAACTTAGACATTGGCTACCCAAAAAGAGGGTGCTACAAAGGCAAGAAGTTACTGGCTTACAAGCTTTCAGGAGGGAGCCTAGTTCTAGA
>NW_006408748.1:2027879-2030173 GCF_000296735.1 Chrysochloris asiatica | reverse complement strand
GATAACTATGCCAACAAAATGATGGATGATGGAATGAATGTAAAGCTGATGTTCTCCCATGTAGACTATCACACAATTCACAATAAAACATTAAAAAAAAAAATACTTTTCACTGTTTTCAAAGGGTCACAAGCAGAACATTTCTGTTTATTTGTCCTGATTCTGAACCCCAGATGTGCCCTGTGTGCTGCCCAGTAACCACACTTGTTTCTCTTAGTCCATTCACTCTTTCTCCTACTCAGCTTTTTTTTTTTTTTTAAAAAAAGCTTTTTATTGTGAATTGAAAGAAGGTTCACAGACAAGCTCTATCAGTTTTACATTCAACAAATCAGACACTTGGTTTCATCTCAATGATTGCAATCCCTTCCCTGCAACAACAGTTATCCTGCTTCCTCCTGTGGTTCCTATTTCCATTCCACACTAATTCCCATCCCTTCTCAACTTGTCCTTACTTAGGTAAATGATGCCCTTTTGATCTTGAATGATGGTCCTAGTCAACTATTTTGCACCTTCCCTTCTTCCTCCAGCGAGCTCTGGGATTTCTAACAGATCTCTCAAATTCAATCCATGTAGCTTCAAATTCTCACCTCCAGCTCACACCCCACAAACCTATCCCTATCATAGTCTCCTCTAACCTGATAAATGGCCACTCCTCTTTAGTTGCTCTAGCAAAAACTTGGAGTAATTTTTGGCTCTTCTTCTCTCATATCTCACACCCAATCCTGCGGACTCTGTCTTCAAAAGACATTCAGAATGTAGCCACTTCTCACCACCTCCAACCTTAATCCTCTGATCCAAGCCACCATTATCTCTTGCTAGTCTTCCTGTTTCTGCTCTTACTTCTGTACAGTACTGCCACAAGAGTAGCCAGCATGATTCTTTTAAAATATGTTAGATCATTCACTTTCCTATTTAATATTTTCTAGTATCTTTCTGGAGTCCTGGTGCGGTGCTGTGGGTTAAAGCGCCAGACTGTAAAGCCATTTGAACTGTAAGGTTGGCAGTTCAATTTCACCAGCTGCTCCTCGGAAACCCTATATAGGGTTACTATGGGTTGGAACTGACTCACCGACACTTAACAACAACAACGAAGTGTCTTTCTAAAGAGCTCTGGTAGTGCAGTGCTTGTGACTTGGGCTGCTAATCTCAAGGCCAGTCAGCAGTTTGAAACTACTAGCTGTTCCATGGGAGAAAGATGAGGCTTTCTGCTCCTTTAAAGATTTACAGCCTCGGGAACCCTATACAGGATTGCTATGAGTCGGAACTGACTTGACGGCATTTAACAACAGTGTCTTTCTGTTTCATTCAGAGTAAGAGCCACAGTTCTAAAGTGGCTTACTCAGCCGTAGACAATTTACCTCTCTTACCTTGTTGACCTTATCCTCGCTCATTCATTTCCAGCCATTCTGACCTCCTTTCTGATCTTCAAATAGGCCAGGCATATCCCCATGTTAGGGCTTTTGCATATGCTATTCCCTCAACTTGAACACTCTTCTCCCAGATAATTGCATGGTTTGCTGCCTCCCTCCTCTAACTCACTGAAGACTTCCTTGACCATACAATTTAGAATTGCAAACCTATTCCCATCCTCCTCCATATTCTCCTACCTTCTTTCCTGCTGTTTTATTCCCTAGAACTTTTCATCATCTGACATACAAAAAAAATCTTACTTATTTATTTGTAGCTATTTGATTTTGATCCTCATAATAGTCCATGACAATAAAGGCTTCATGAGAATAATAATCTTTATTTTGTTCAGTGGCAATATGGTGCAAAGAACACAGACAATTTTGCCCATATTAGGTATCATATAAATGAATGCTTTTCCTGGGTCTTCTATGCTTTTTCAAGAAATTCATCATGGATATTTTAAACCATTAAGATTGAAAAAAAAAAATGATAATAACCAAGACTGCAAGAGGTATGGGAGATGTTGTTGTTGTTAGGTGCCATCAAGTCGGTACCAACTCATAGCAACCCTATGCACAACAGAACAAAACACTGCCAGTCCTGGGCCAACCTCACAATTGTGGCCACGCTTGAGCCCACTGATGCTGTCACTTTGCCAATCCATCTCACTGGGGGTCTTCCTCTTTTTCTCTGGCCCTTCACCTTACCAAACATGATATTCTTCTCCAGCGACTGGTCCCTCCTGACAATATGTCCAAAGTATGAGAGACAAAGTTTGACCATCCTGGCCTCCAAGGAGCACTCTGGCTGCACTTCTTCCAACACGGATCTGTGGGTTCTTTTGGCAGCCCATGGCACTTTCTTTTTTTTTTCTCCATGGCACT
>NW_006408748.1:2026388-2027430 GCF_000296735.1 Chrysochloris asiatica | reverse complement strand
GCAGGTTGTTAATGAGTCTTCCTCCAATCCTGATGCTACGTTTTTCTTCATAAACCCAGCTTCTCGGATTGTTTGCTCAGCATACAGGTTAAATAAGTATAGTGAAAGAATACAACCCTATCACACACCTTTCTTAATTTTAAACCATTCAGTGTTTCCAATGTTCTGTTCATACAACTGCCTTTTGGTCCATGTACAGATTCCTCATGAGCACAATTAAGTGTTCCAGAATACTCATACTTCACAATTGTAGTTCATAGCTTGTCATCATCAACACAATTCAAAGCCTTTGCATAGTCAATAAAGCACAGCTAAACATCTTTCTGGTATTCTCTGCTTTTAGCCAAGATACATCGGACATCAGCAATGATATCCCTTGTTCCATGTCCTCTTCTGATCTGGCTTGAGACTCTGTCAATGTATGCCTGTAGCCATTTCTGTGTTACCTTTAGTAAAACTTCTTGCATGGGATGTCAAAGATATTGTCCGATGACTTCTGCATTCCGTTGGATCACCTCCCTGTGGAATGGGCACAAATACGGATCTTTTTTAATCAGTTGGCCAGATAGTTGTTTTCCAAATTTCTTGGCATAGATGAGTGAGTGCCTCCAGTGCTGCCGTACTTTCTTGAAAGATTTCCATTTTTATTCCATCAATTCCTGGTGCCTTGTTCTTTGCCAATTCCTTCAATGCACCTTGGACTTCTTTCTTTAGTATCATTAGCTCTTGATCATATGCTACCTCTTGAAATGGCGGAACATTAATCATTTTCTTTTTCTACAGTGACTCTGTATCCTTCCATCTTCTTTTGATGCCTTCTGCATCATTCAATAATTTGCCCAGATAATCCTTCAGTAATGAAAGTTGAGGCTTGAATTTTTTCTTCAGTTTCTCCAGTTTGAGAAATGCTAAGCATGTTCCTCCCTTTTGATTTTCTGACTCCAGATCTATACTGTGAGTTACGTGGGTGAGTACATAATAAACTCACAGAAAATACTCACGAGTATGATAGGATATTTAGCGGGAGAAAGATGAGGCTTTC
>NW_006408748.1:2025707-2026288 GCF_000296735.1 Chrysochloris asiatica | reverse complement strand
CTTTTCCTTCTTTCTTGTCTTCTTAATGACTTTTCGATTTCTTCCTGTATAATGTTCTTGATGTCACTCCACAACTCTCTGGTCTTTGTCTTTAGTGTTTAATGTATCAAATCTGTTCTTCAAATGATCTCTAAATTCAGGTGGGATATATTCAAGGTCATATTTTAGCTCTCGTAGACTAGTTATCATTTTCTTCAGCTTCTGTCTGAATTTGCATATTTGAAATATGCATATGTGAGTATGTGTGAAAATGTTCTCATATGCTGCTCTTCATAACGTTTGACCCTATAATTTCTCACTGGGAATTATTATTCTCACTTATCATCCTAAAGAAAGAGTTGAAAATGAAGACAAAGATACACATTTAAAGATATCTATCATATTCTTTTTGTTGTTATTGTTGTTAAGTGCCGCTGAGTCAGGTCCACTTAGAAATGACCTAATTTGAAACATTAGAGGAGTGGTTATGCACATGAAACTCACAGACTATACTGTGAGTTACGTGGGTGAGTACATAATAAACTCACAGAAAATACTCACGAGTATGATAGGATATTTAGCGGGAGAAAGATGAGGCTTTC
>NW_006408748.1:2023515-2025607 GCF_000296735.1 Chrysochloris asiatica | reverse complement strand
AAAAAAAAAAAAAAGAGTCTATACCTTAATGTAAGTACTACTTACTCAGTTGTATTCTTTTCTTTCCATTTGAGAACCATGCTGGCTTAAAGAGACAGCACTTGGTTTATGGTGATAAATAATATATCACTGACTCTCTAATTCAAAGGAGAATTTTAAATCTGTTATGGAGTCTTATAAAACAAGTTTCACTGTCTAAAAACAATGTCTTTAATCATAACTATTGGGATTTATAGAAGAGAGCTAGGGAGGAGTGATGAAAAATAACTCATCAAACTAAATAAAGTAATGTATCAGGTAATCCTCATAGCTTATCTAAGTGGTACAGTGAATGTACTTAATGTCTCCTCTAGCATGGTCTTTGTAACTCTGAATAAATAATTGAGTGTGGACATGAAAATAGGGTGTATGGGATTTTAACGTGGGTATTGGTCAGTTCTGCCATTCAGTTAGATTTTAAAGGAGCCATCTCAGAAGCAAAAACAGATGAGCCAGGACCATCAAGAAAGAAGAGCCACAAATGGAGCATGAGAGCCCAGCACAGAACAGCGTCTCTGAGAGACAGCAGCTGTGGGTTTCCTGGCTCATGTATTGAATAAAGCTGAGTGCCTATGGGCAGGAGGCTGGCTTACAGAACGTGTCCTTTGGGTATTTACAGACAGCACTAAAGAAGCTTTGTAACAATTGCTTAAGCAAGACAAAGGCCAAGGAGATAACATGGCTGAGAGGCTGAAGACAAGAGATGTGCCTTCAGGACTGCAAAGAAGAGGCATTCTTGACTGGAGACCTGCCGCATCCTGAGCTGTTTCTGATCTGGAATTATACTCTGTTCAATTCTCTAATAAGCCCCACATTTGTGAGTATTGTATGTGAGTTCTGCATGGCCACTGCAACAGATTATCGAACCCAGCTGAGAAGTGAGAATGCTGTAGGAGGGATGGTTGGTGTGAGAATAAGATAAAAGAGGTTGAATGTTGGACACATGTCTGATCTCTACATCACAGGAATATTTTGAGTCTGATTCCCTTTCCCTCTTGTGAAGCCACAGAAGACAGACATAGCTTCCATGCCATTTTTGCAAGCTTTCACTTTCAGGTCCAACAGCTAAATTCACATGTCAACACTAAGGGGAAATTCATTTGAACCACACAGCAAAGAGACATCTACTGTCATCACCCTGGTTAACATCAATTTCTCAAATTGTCTTGTTTCTACAACTTCTCGAAGTTACCAGTATGTGGAACTGGAGTGATTTTTTTTTTTTTTTAACTGTCTTTCTATCATGCTGACAGAAATAGGATCAGTTTAGCTAAGAACTCGCTTGTGGCCTTTCTTTAATGGTATGTGTTGTAAGTTCTTTGCTTTCCAAAATTTTCTTTTCTTTCGCTTATGAAAAATGGTAATTGATAAGAGTAGGGCCAGGGTGGAGAAGAAGCAAAAACCAAAGAATATCAGTGGTTTCTTCTGCACAAGAAACAAGCAGATAACACATTCTGCATTGCTCTGAGTCTCACTGCATCTAGGGCTGCTGTTTCCAGACGCAAAGCCACTGCTGCTGATGAGTTTGTTGTAAAACTGTATTGAGGACTTAGCTTTGAAATCAGGTGTGAAGAATCCAAATCGAGGTTTAGCTTTTTCTTCAGTCAGTTTGAATGCATAATAGCCTTTGATTTTGACTTTATCAATCAGGTATGCTGGGGGGGGAAATCAGAAATGAGTATTATTAGTCACAAATGGAATATAAAATATCTTTGAATAAGAATTTCATTTTTACTGGCACAAGCTACAGTTGTATTCATATAAAAGGCAGTGGTTCTCATTAAAGGGTTGATATTCTTGTATGATTCATGTAAAGATGGTGAATTTAAATTTTCAAAAGAAATTTGAAGTAAAACTTTGTTTTCCCAAGTATTTTAGGATTACTTATGAATCAAATTTAAGGAGAAACATGAAGGTACAAAAATACTTGTCGGGACTTCTGGTACAGCAGGACAGCAAGAAAAGGTAGGGACTTGCTCTGGCAGAAAAAACTATTGGGATCTCATAAAGGAAACATTCAGAGACCAGTCCCACGGCTTTTGGACTATCATAA
>NW_006408748.1:2006798-2013230 GCF_000296735.1 Chrysochloris asiatica | reverse complement strand
CTATACTGTGAGTTACGTGGGTGAGTACATAATAAACTCACAGAAAATACTCACGAGTATGATAGGATATTTAGCGGGAGAAAGATGAGGCTTTCTGCTCCCGTAAAGATTACAGCCTGGGAAACGCAGTACAGGGTCGCTATGAGTCGGAACCAACTCCATGGCACATAACCACCACCACCACCAAGGTGTTTATAAGGAATACTTAATTACATGAACACTTGATTTATAAAGTGAATTAGTAACACTGGAAAGAAAAAAAAAGTTGGATATATATTTTTTATAAAGCTCAGCTGTATTTAAAACATCCAGCAAGCACACTGGAGGTAAGTAATCCAAATATTGACTGTTTATTTGGGGGAGTGAAATGTCAGCTGATTTTTTATGTTTAAAAAATACTAATCTATATTTGCCAAATCTTCCATAATGAGCTTGTGTTACTATGATCAAAGAAAATAATTATTAAAATCCGATAGTAAACCTAGTTTCCAGGACAAAATCCAATGGACAGACTTTGGGGTACAACAAACCTTATTCTGTCGCTAACAAACTTTCGCCCTCTTGTTCTTCTGTCCATTTTACCTGAGAAAAATACACTTTACTGTGTCTGAAATGGCCTCACCTTTCAAAGCCTCTTGAAGGTATTTCTCTAAATAGTATATCCGGAGTTCATCGTTTTCCAGAGAGAGGTCATCGATGCCATTGGCCGTGATGTAGACATCCAGGTCTCCGTAGTTCTTCTGGATCCACCGCAGCACCTTTCGCGCTCCCCAGGGCATGACAGCCAGGCGAGTGGGCGAGCTCAGGCAGGTGATGTCCTGCAGAAACTGGACGTCCCGGTCCGAATCGTAGCGGCTGCCGTTTTGGCGTTCGTGCATCACGAACCTGGTGGTGAAGTGGTTCAGGGCGTAGAAGTCGGCTGCGCCCTTGACCAGCCTCCTCTCCTCCTCGGTGAAGTAAGGCAGCATGGAGCTGGAGAGTCCTTGCTTGTTTTTGGAGGCGATGTACTCCCTCATGGCCAAAGGGTAGTCCCCGGTCTTGAAGATTGGCTCCGCGAACCAGGCGATTTCGAACTGGAGGAACCTTTCTGCCGCCTTGTGGTGAGAATCAGCGAAAGGGTTGGCCGGTTCTGCCCAGTCCGAATGCAGAGACAGTGACACGGCCCCGCGCTGCGACGGCCTGTACTGACGATCATAGAGGTGCCAGACCAGGGCATGGGCGATCAGCAGGTTGTGAGCTGCTCTGTAAGTGTCGTTACTAGTGAGGTTGTAGATGTCACTCAAGCGGTTAGGCTCGTTAATGGTGATCCAGAGCTTCACCAAGTCCCCCAACTCGCGGAAACACAACCCTGCATAGTCCTGGAAAGCCGTGGCAGTGGATGGGTTCAGCCATCCTCCGCTGTGCAGCAGAGCTGTGGGGAGGCCCAGACGGGCATGGGTGGGATAGTACAACGTGACCATGGAGGAGATATTGGCTTTCAGCCCTTCACTGACCACACACCTGTAGTACCTCAGTGCTAGCCGGTTAACCGTGGACACATTGCCAGTGGGAAGGATGGAGGGCCAGTCCAGAGCAAGCCTATAGTGGGTGACTTTCATCCTTGACAACATCTCGAGTTGTTTTTTGATGGTAACAAAATCTGTGCATTGAGCTGGCCGCGTTCTCAGCTTTACCCCTTCCACTCGGTGTAACAGTCTGTTGCCGGTCACGTTCCACAGGTACAGGTGAGGATCATTGAACTGAGGGGAGGATGCCATGGACTCTGGCTGTGAAAAATAAACACATACAGGTAAAGCATATGGCCAACTATGTTCTTAGGATAAACAGTTTCAGAGGAAAAAGGGTCTGATCTTATTTTGCTTTCACTGGCAATAGAGAAAATAAATAACGTTTATATCCTTCATAATGACCCTTATGTTCCTGCTACTACTCTCCGGGTGATACCAGAGAAAAGATCTTGATGGATTATTCTCCCTCCAGCCCTTGAAATCTCCTAGGGAGACCAGAAAACATTGGACTTGGCTTGAAATTCAAGTCATTTCAGAAAACACAGAGAATCTATTTTCCAATTTGTCCTAAACACACAGGTTATATGAGTATGGTGGAGTCTCATGTGATTCTGTTCAAATGCATCAGGAAGTTGCCTTAGTACACTCTGTTAAGAGGAATCCTGTAGGATGAACCTTCTAAATGCTGCCTTAAATGTAGACCAAATTAAAATTCCAGTTGTAGAGGATTTGACTGAGGTCAACACTGAGGGTTAAAGGAGGCTGGTTGACCCCAGTCATAGTTTTTGAATGAGACCAGTGGGATGGGGTAGAGAATGACCCCTTACCATTTGCTGAACGCAACTCCTTTCTGTAATTTCTCCCATTTGAAATGTCCCAGTGTTATCACGAAGAGCTCTGGTGGTATAGTGAGTTACAAGTTGGGCTTCTAACCACCAGGTCACCAGTTTGAACCTACGAGCTGCTCTGCTGGAAAAAGGTGAGGCTTTCTGTTCCTGTAAAGATTTACAGCCTGGTAAACCCCATACAGGGTCACTATGAGTCAGAATGGACTCTACCAGGTGCCCCCACCAACACACACACCAGTGTTAGCACATTTGCATCGGCTATGCAGCTCCCTCCCCACCAAGTGCCTGTGAGAATAAAGTATTTATTTCTCCAACTGGAGAATACTAAACACTCTATTTGGAAGGTACTTAGATTATGAGTAAGGAGGCCTGGTGGTGCTGTGGGTTAAGTGTTGGGCAGTTAACTGCAAGGTGACCCCCCCACCCCCAGCAGCTCTGTGGGAGAAAATGTAGCTGTCTGCTTCCTTAAAGATTTACAGTCTCAGAAATCCTTATGAGCAGTTCTACTCTGTACTCCATAATGTTACTATGAGTTGGAATCAACTCGATGGCAGTGTGTTTAGTTTTGGTTTTGGTTTGGATTATGAGTAGAAAGGACAGTAAAATCCTCCCAGAAACTACCAAAGTCGATTCTTGGGTGTGATGATACCTCATTCCTTGCCCCTCTACCAAAGGGAGCATGTTGGTCTGACCAGAATGCCCAAGGGTCTGGACTCCTGTTCTAATTCTGCCCCTCCAGGTCTTAGGTTTGGGGTCCTGGTCTGGTGCTGTGGGTGAATGCGCTGAACTGCAAGATTGGTTTGAACTTCAGGGTTGGTGGTTCAAGGTCACCAGCTGCTCTTCAGAAGCCCTATACAGAGTCACTATGAGTCGGAACCAACTCCACAGCACTTAACAAGTCTCAGTTGCAACTCTTTAATGATAAAGCAGTCCCACCCACCTCACAGGTGAGCTGTGAGGACTCAGTGACTCTGGGAAACGCCCTGTCAACTATAAGCACTCTATAAACATAAAGCAGTGGTGACTTCAGCTTGGGTTTCCCCCAATCATTGCCTGCTAGGCCTTTGAGTCTAAAACAGGGCTTAAGAAAAACATTGCCCAAATTCAAGGTAAATAAGGGAAATTAAAAGCCTGTACTTGTTTTAAAGATGTCTATTTCCTCCCATGTGTGAATTTAAATGCACCAGGAAAATGGTAATTAACCTTTGGTAAATATTTTGCCTCCCATTGTTTTCTCATATGTCTTCTTTCATAGTCTAATTGCAAAATCATATCACTGCCCGCTTGCCATCTGTCCACCATTTATCTAAAACATTAAGCAGAGAGAACACTGGTCATGTGAGTATGAAGTTAAATCTGTATATGATTAATTATTTGAAAAAATTATAGCCTAGATGGCCAGTTTCATTGGTTTGAAAGCACATAGCATCATGGTGTTGAAAGGGTGTTTACAAAAGACAATTTTGCATTTTAGTGTTTTTTAGTACTTTAGTAAGTGAGGCAAAAATCAAAAGAAAATCTGTATTGGTTTTTATAAACCTTCAGAAAGATGCAGATGAAAATCCTGGAACTTCAGAGGAAACGTAAGAGAAGTGGATTAAGTGCTTGCTGGGAGAAGAAGCTGAGCAGGGATGGCGAGAAAGGTAGACTGACTGGTGAACAGAAGCTTTGTGACCATCTTGAACTTTTGTGAGCAGTTTTAGTAACAGAAGGTAGCCTGGCAGAGAAGAGTCACACAGGTGATAGGAAAAGTGTGATTCCTTCTTTTTCCCCAGGCTGCCTTGGTGACCAGAGATGTGGCCAGCTATCATCCTCATCTACCCCCAGTACAGACCCTGCTATTCTGGAGTTTGGAACCATGTGGTTGTGAACCATGCCAGTGTGAGGTGGGGCCAGCTGTGCGTGCCACTTTGGTGCCTGGATTCAGGTGGGCTTGACTCCAGACCTAGAGAACCCACAGAGCCAGTAGACAAGCTAGCAGAAATCCTCGTAAATAGCCACCCTGCTCCCAGATGCCTTCTGGTCCTACCAGACACTGAAACCAGCTCCATCAAGAGCCTCCAGGAACTACTTCTGGAGTGAGTACCCAGAACATAGACAACACCTAGGTACATAGGAGTTCCATCTAGGACCGGGAACTCTCCTGTCACATCCTTCCTCCACCCACTGTGTGAGCTCCTTGGCTGGTAGGAGCCTCTGCTGCCAGAGTTTTCTCCTCTCAGGGTCCAACTGCTACACTGCTTTTGTTTTTATTTTTTTTCCTGTTGTTTGGCTGTTTTTATTTGTATATTCTCTCTTCTTCTTCTCTTTCCGTTCCCATGAATTTTATCCTTTCTATCTCTGCTTTTGTTTTTCCTTCTTTTCTTCTGTTTCTTGTTTCCCCTATTCTTTTTTACCCCTTTTGCTCTTTCTTTACTACTCCCTCTTTTCATCTTTCCACTTCCTGGTTTTTTAAGAGGTATATAGTTTTTTTTAATGATTATTTTCTTCATTTTCTTTTCTGTCTTATTTTTCTCTTCTATAGCTCCATTTTCCTGTCCCTCTTTTCTCTTTTTTGCTGTTACATTTCTCTGGTTTCTGTCTGTTTTTACTTCTTTTTTTTCTCCTGTATAATTTTCTTTTTTCATTGTTAGTTGCTTATTTATTTTGTTTTGTTTTCTTGTGTGTGTGTTGGCACAGGGGTGTGTGCATTCTTCTCTTCCCACCCAACAGGACATAGAAACTGTGCCCATACCACCCAGCCACAACTCTGAAGCTCCACCCACTGGACAAGAGCCCATACCAGCTCCTATACTACCTGATCAATGAGAGACACCAGTCAACACCAAGCACACCCACCCTAAACTGAGGTGCATGAAAGGCAAATGAAGAAATGTGTACATGCTTCCATTTTCTAATTATGTCCATAGGAGATAGTTGGTGAGAGCCTAAGAACACATTGACATAGAGACATCAATTAAATACAAATACAAAAACACCGCAATGTTCCAGAGAAAACAGACAGGTTTAGCTCACATGACGAAATAAGAGAGAATGGCTTAAACAAATGACCAAGATGCAGAGCTGGAAAACATTTCTGAGGAAGAAAAGGTAATGGAAGTCACTGAAAAAGAAATCAAAGAATGATACTTAGGTATCTTCAAAGATCTAGAAAGCAAGGGATCACAGAAAAAGTTTAGACAAATTCAGGAAAACACTACAAGAACAAGCAGACAAAATAAATGCAAATTTTGAAATGATACAAAACCTGCAAATAGAAATCCAGAAGATTAATACTAAGATTTCAGAAATGGGCAATACATTGAAAGGGCAAAGGAGTGGATTCAAAGCAATAAAAACCTGGATTAGTGAGCTTGAAGATAAATCCATCAATACTAGTATGCTAGAAGAACATCAGAAAAAAGAACGAAGATGCCATTCTGTGCATCCCCTCTTTTTCCTCTCCTGACTCAGCTGCTCTAGCTTCCCTGGGGCTTCAGGTGTTAATTTGGAACCCCTTAGGCCCCTGATCTTACTAGGTGCTCACAGCAGAAACATAAAGGCCCAGAGCCTCCTCCTCCTGGTGGCTCTCCTGACTTTGAGGAGCCAGACACTTGCTGCTTCAGGCTGAAGGAAGGGAGAGAAACCAGGGGGGTGGGGGCTGCCTCCTCACGGTATCTGACCAACATGTAGATGACAGCCAGTGTCCCTTCCACAGGAAGTGCTGCTGTCATGCTTGCTTCTGAAAGTGCCTCCCCAGGGTCTCAGTGAAGCAGGGCATTTGCCCTGAGGACTGCCTGCCCGGCCTGAGCTCAACACAGCACGTGTGCCACAGGACTTGGACTGCAAGGGCTACAAGCACTGCAGCCTTGGTGCCTGTGGCTGGAACTGTCGAGACCCCGCCAGAGTCTAATTCTAGCCCGGAATCTGTCGAGGTCCTATGTTGGGGTCCCGCCTCGACAAGGAAGTGTGGGTGTCACAAAGAAGGGAGATCTGGCGGCGAAAGTGATAGAGAAAGAGAGAGATGAAATATATACAAAAAAGACAGACACACAGATATGATGCAAGCTGGCAGGTAGACAGATCTGCAAACATTT
>NW_006408748.1:2002936-2006393 GCF_000296735.1 Chrysochloris asiatica | reverse complement strand
GTACATTTTGCAAATTTTTGTTTGTGAGCAAGATCTCAGGCACCGGGCTTCATTTATCTATACCTAAAATGCTACATTGTTCTTAATATTCCTATATACTTTCAGGAGGAAGGAGAGCATCTGGGTTAAACTGATTATATTTAGAGGTGGTTTAATGGGGCTGCCATGATCAACCCAGGGTCTGCGTATGCTGTCCCCAGCAGGAATCCATAGCCCCAACCTCAGGGTGGGTTTATCAGGAAGGACAGATGACAGGGACCTTGATGCTTGGACAGTGCTGTCCGTCTCTGTCAGCAGAAGCTCCAACCATCTAATTAAACAGTAATCTGATGTCACTTCCCCTGTAACTTCCTCGTGTTCCTCTTCCAGGGTGTCAAGGATCTAGGCTGACCTCAAAGGGACTCTTCTCAACCTACCTAAGCATCCTGTGCTACTGCCACTGGCGTTTCTGACCTACCCCCACCACTCGCTGGTTCCTTTTCATTTCTTTGCCCAGGTGTGTTCCTTTCACCTGACAGGCCTGGCCCCTTGGCCCCTCCCAGTTTTCTCCTGGACCTCCAAGGCCCAGTCCAGGCAGCCCCCTCTTTATGAATCCCAGTCCCCTACTTCAGGCAGCCCAACCACCTGGAATGTTTGTGTTTGTTGGAATTTTTAGACAAAAGTCCACTTTCACAATTTTTGCCAAGCTTGCAAAAACACCCTCAGGATATTTTCTGTTCTGCCCGTATGATTATGTACATAATGGGTTTCTTTAAATGAGCTTACTCTTGTATACAACTAAATTTATTTAAAAATAAAAAGAATGAAAAAATCTGAAGAAAGCCTAAGAGTTGTGTGGGACATCATATTAATGAAGAGGAATAACATATGGGTGATTGGAATTCCAGAACAGGAAGAGAGAATAAGAAAAAACACAGAGAAAATTGTCAAAGAACTATTGGAAGAAAACTTCCCTAACATCGTGAAAGATAAGGGAATGAGCATACAAGAAAGCTAAATGAATGTCAAACAAAATAGACCTAAAAAAAAAAAAAATCACCAAGACATATTCAATCTTTCCAAAACCAAAGACAAGGAAAGAATCCTGAGAGCAGCTCTAGTAAAAGTAAAACTTACCTACAAAGGAGAACCAATAAGACTGAGCTCTGTGTTTTCAGCATAAACTGTACAGGCAAGAAGGCAATGAGATAACATATACAAAATTCTGAAAGAATCATATATCCAGCAAAAGCTGTCCCTCAAGTATGACTGTGAAATTAGGACATTTCCAGATAAGTATAAATAAAAGGAATTTATAATAACCAGATCAACTTTACACAAAATACTAAAGGGTCTTCTTTGGACTGAGAACCAACAACAGCAGACAACAACCTGAGATTACCATACATGACAACACCACCCAGAACTCAATCCAGATGTAGAAATATTTGAAGTTAAACAAACCTATAAGACTGAAAATTTGGAACCATGGATATCAATATATAATGATGTCAACTATACAGCAAAAAGAGGGAATAGAGTAGACACAAAACTTCTAAATGGTGAGGAAGTCAAGTAGATTTCAAGATAAAACAGACTGTTTCAAACAGGGGAAAAAAAAATTAAACTACAGGGTAACCTCAAAGAAAATTAATACACCTTCACATCAAAATAAAAAAGAGGAAAATCAGAAAGATTTAGTAAACATTAACACAACAGAAATGAAAATGAAAAGAAAACCCACAAACAACATGAACTCAACACAGAAAATTATGTGGAACAAAGAAACCAGCAGCACTACATAAACACAAATTAGCAGCAATCAATTCATACCTATTGATAATTACACTGACTGTAAATCCATTAAATGTACCATTAAAGAAACTAAGAGTAGCAGAAGGGATAAGAAAACAGGTTCTTTCCATATGCTGTCTACAAGAAACACATCAAAACGATGGAGACAGCCTAAATGCCCATCAACAGAAGAATGATTAAACAAACTTTGGTACATATACATGAATGGAGTATTACGTAATGTTGAAGAATAACAATGAATCTGCAAAACACATCACAACATGAAATTGGAAGACATTATACTGAGTGTGAAATTAGTCAATCACAAAAGGACAAATAATGTACGAGACCCAATATTGTAAAAAGTTAAGAAAAGATTATCTTGCTAAATGAAACATTCTACGATGGTTACTGGCGGGTAAAGGAGGGAGGGAATTATTCATGGGCTAGAAGGTGGTGGTGTGCTCTGGATTCAGTTTCAACTCATAGTGACCCTGCATAGAGTTTCCAAGGCTATAAATCTTTACGGGAGCAGAAAGCCTCATCTTTCTCTCATGGAACTGCTGGTAGTTTTGACCTGTTGACCATGAAGTTAGCAGCCTGACTCATAACCACTACGCTACCAGAGAATCTTGGGCTAGAGGGTGGGTGACATGTTAGTGTGGGTGACAAGGCAGGCAATACAACAAAGAAGAAAGATGAAGGTTAGCAGGAGACACAGGGAGGAATGCAAGAGGTAAAGGAAATCGAAGTAAATACTTTTAACTGTTAGTACATGGAGGGGATTGCGATTATTGTAATAAAGCAAAATATAGGATTTGCTGAATGTAAAACTGATGATCTCAGTAGACTTTCACTCAATTCACACACACACACACACAAACAACAACTTAGAAAGCATTAATTTTGTTGTTGTTGTTAGGTGCCATCTAGTCAGTTCCAACTTACAGCAACCCTATGCACAACAGAATGAAACACTGGGCCAACCTCACAATTGTTACCACGCTTGAGCCCATGGATGCTGCCACTTGGCCAGTCCATCTCACTGGGGGTCTTCCTCTTTTTCTCTGATCCTCCACCCTACCAAACATGATATCCTTCTCCAGCGACTGCTCACTCTTGACAATATGTCTGAAGTATGAGAGACGAAGTTTGGCCATCTTGGCCTCCAAGGAGCACTCTGGCTGCACTTCTTCCAACACAGATCTGTTGGTTCTATGGGCAGCCCATGGCACTTTCAATATTCTCCTCCAACACATAACTCAAAAGCATCAATTCTTCTACGGTCTTCCTTATTCACTGTCCAGTTTTTGCATGCATATGAGGTTATTGAAAATACCATGGCATGGGTCAGGTGCACCTTAGTCCTCAAACTGACATCTTTGCTCTTGAACACTTTTCGGTCAGTTTGTCATACTGTGGTGCCTTGCACGTTACTGTAATGCTGGAAACTATGCCACCAGTATTTTAAATAGCAGCAGGGTCACCTGCAGTGGACAGGTTTCAGCTGAGCTTCCAGAATAAGTCAGACTAGAAAGAAGGAGAGGAAGGTAACTCCTGAAAGTTTAGGTGCTGAAAAGCTTAAGAATAGCAGTGGAACACTGTCAGTTAGCACCAGAATATTGAATATTGAAACATGATGAATAGCACCAGAATACTGTCAGACATAGTGCTGGAAGATGAG
>NW_006408748.1:1989338-2002499 GCF_000296735.1 Chrysochloris asiatica | reverse complement strand
GGAACCAACTCCACAGCACATAACCACGACCACCACCAAGCATGGAGAGATGGAGGAAGATAGCCATGTAGCCACATGAGGATGCTGAGGAACAGAAACTCCAAAGAGACAAGGACCTTCCTCTAGAGCTGACTGACAGAGAAAGCCTTCCCACAGAGTGGGCATCCACTTGTAGTATTTCTGATATAGCAGCCTGGATGACTAAAACCATATCATCTATGTGGTATTCTTTAAAAAAAAAAAATGTTTAACTAAACCCAATAAAGAAGCAATTAGACAAATCCAGACTATTATACAGTCAGTTGGCTTGGACTCCTCAAAAAATGTTAATTCCATGAAATTGGGGAGATTTACTGAGTAAAACCCTGTACAGGGTCGCTATGGGTCGGAACCAACTCGACGGCACTTAACAACAAAACAACAACAACTTTTTAGTAAGCCACTTACTTTTTAATAGTATATGAAAGAGAAAATGATGGAGATAAAGCGAATGTGGAGGCAGGGATCAGACTGGGTCAACAGGTAGCTTTATAAAGAGCCTAAGATGAAGATAAATGCCCGTGTACATCTGTTTCCCTTTTATCATCCCTGACACTTCACTAAAATCTTGTTTAAATATGGACACAAATTAAAATTTCTTATCTGGGAACTTTGCTCATCACATGACTTAGGACCTTGAGTCTGATTCCATTGCTTGTAGATCTCCAGATTGTTGTCTTTCCATATACTTCTAGAATATTGGCATAGTGGTTAAGAGTCAGATCAATCTGTGAAGTCCAGGTAAGTTACTTAATGACAACACTCAGTTTTCTAGTCTATAAAGTGAAGATTAAGTGAGAGAATGCACTTAACTGCACTTGAGTGGATTCCAACTCACGGTGACCCCATAGGACAAAGTAGAATTGCTCCAAGGCTGTCCTGGTGTGGTGCTGTAGAATAAGCACTGGACTGCTAACTGCCAGGTGGGTGATTCAAACCCACCAGTCCTTCCATACAGGTTCGCTATGAGTCAGAACTAACAGCACTTAACAACAACAATATTTATGGGAGCAGACTACCATACAGCAATCCCACGGTACATATGGACAGCAGTTATATGTTTGGCACATCATAAGGGTGTAAAATCCAGTTGTTATTATTTTGGAAAGAGTACTTTGAGTCTGGAGGCTTACATGTTGCCTGTTGCAATTCTATCATTATTTGTGTTACAGTTGGTACTCACTAGTTCAAACCGACCTTATAGTCTAGTGCTTATCCTACAGCACCTCACCAAGACTCCAGCTGCTAACAAACTTGCTCTTAGCAAAGCAATATCTATACATATCTTTTTTTCCATAACTTTGATACTACTAATAATATCTATACATATCTTTTTTCCTACTAACATGTAAACCATCACTCAATTCACATGGCGTCCTGGTGTGGCACTGAAGGATAATGCGCTGGGGCTGCAAGGTCAGCTTGAACCCCAAAGTCGGCAATTCATACCCACCAGCTGCTCCTAGGAAACTCTACAGGGTCACTATGGGTTGGAACCAACTCAAAAGCACTTAGCAAGAACAACAAATACCTCACATAGAAATGACTGTAAGCTCCCCTAGACCATATGCTTCTTGAAGGTAGCCTCTTTGTCTCTAAATTTCCATCACAATACAATGCCTGAGTTCTGGCACAGGAAAGCCTCTCCTAACTAAAAGCCATGAGTCAGTGCCATTGAGTGGATTTAGACTCATGGCAATCGCACGTGTTGTAGAGAACTGTGCTCCATAAGGTTTCTAGTGACTGTGATCCTTGGGAAGCAGATCACCAGGCCTTTCTTCTGACGTATCTCTGAGTATGTTTGAATCACCAACCTAATGGTTGGTAGTTGAGTTCTTAACTGCACCAAAGGTGAACTCGTTAAAGGTTCTCAGTAAAGGTTAATACCCTTCTTCCTCTTCCCTTGCTTTCCTTCAAAACCTCCAAATAATTGTATTGGAGATTGTCTCTTAGCTGGCACTGAGAAAATGCAATTTTAAGCCAAGTGTCCTGTGTCTCAGTTCACAGTGAACATGTAAGCAACCACTTACCTTAAGGACAGATTCAGTGACGCCCCAGGAGAAGTCGCAGGGAAACTGACCCTTCACATCTGGTGTGGACTCTTTGAAAATGAAACCATTTTCTCGTATGATCTGTTTGTAGTAATGTGCTGAAGACTTGGGTGTTCTTTCTTTTTGCTTACTGTTAAAATCCACATAAAATAATCCTCGGCGAGTGAAGTAAGCATCCTGCCATTCAAAGCCATCCAGGAGAGACCAGGCAGTGTAACCAAACACTTGTATTCCATCAAACTTTATTGCTGCACAGAGAAAAGAAAGCAGAGGTGACCGCAAATCTAAATCTACAGGTTCATGTTTAAGTTTCACGGCCAGAATGCCAGGAAACAAGATACTGTGTGAAAGCAACCCTTTCCCTCATTTTCAGGCCCATTACCGTGTGTCAGTATGGGGATGTGGAGGGGTGCAGATCACACCAGGTGACAGTGTCAGAAGGGGTGACACCAAAATGACTATCTGTAAAATTGTTATGCAGTGTTTCAGCTGAAATATATTGTTTTTTATAAAACTATCTCTGTAGTTAGTTATAACAACAAAAACATTTTTCATAAGGTCAGTTTACATATATCAATATACCTCATAGATAGTTAAAAAGGAGCTCTGGTAGCATAGTGGTTATGAATCGGGCTACTAAATGCAGGGTCAGCAGTTCGAAACTACTAGCTGTTCTATGGGAGAAAGATGAGATTTTCTGCTCCCGTAAAGGTTTACAGCCTTGGAAACCCTATACAGGGTTGCTATGAGTTGGGACCGACCCCACGGCACATAACCACCACCACGACCACATAGCGAAAACTCTGCTGACTGACTTTTTGAATCTTCTTAAGTACTCTGCTCAGAGCTGTCATTTCTTTTTATGGTTTTGTCTACACACACAACAGGCATGTGATGTTGTTTTCATTGCAGTTTGTATAGTCTCATTTTCTGGTGTTTTAGCTACAATATTATGGTAATTAGTATTTGTGAACCTGTATTGATAACTTTTTTTTTAGAAGGAAGTTTTAATTAAAGGAAAAGGAGGTAGTGGTGGTGTTGATATGTTGTGGCGTCTGTTCCAACTCATGGCGACCCTGTACAGGGTTTCCGAGGCTGTAAATCTTTACAGGAGCAGAAAGCCTCATCTTTCTCCTGCGGAACGGCTGGTAGTTTCCAACTGCTGACCTTGCGGTTCGCAGCCCGATTCGTAACCACTACGCTGCCAGAGCTCCTTCAGAATGGTGTAGTTTTAGAAAACATCTCTGAGGCTTAGTGTGCATATCTGTGTCAGGGGACATGACAATTTCCAGAGCCCTGTGGACCAATTCATATGTCTGCTTGCTACCATGAGTTTCTCATTTCATGTTTGGCTTGGCTTCCGTTTGTGGATAAAGGATCCATTCTATGAAACCATTCCTCAGGGACTAAAAAAATTTTTGCTTTAGACTTAACGTAAATGAATGTATACTAAGGAGCAAAACACAGTGATGTTACAGAACAAGGATTAGGTTGAAGGGCAGGGGCTCTAGGGACTTGCTCTACTGTACTCCTGAGAGAGATGCTATTGGACAAGTTCCTTGGCCTCAGTTTTCTTACTTGTAAACAGAACCAGTTGGGAAAGAGCTCTAAAAACATGTCTAGCTTTAAAACTCTGATCAGTAATGTTTAGGAGTTGGGTGAAAATGAAATATGAATGATTAATTGTTGTTTTTAAGTGCTGTTCAGTTTGTACTGACTCATACTAACCCCGAATAGGGTTTCTCAGGAGGTAGCAGTCCAGTGCTTATCCCACAGTGCCAACCCAGGACTCCATAGCAGCAATAAGACAACAAATGCCCAAATCAACCATTATTATGGATTGAATTATCAGGCCCCACCTCCCTGGACACCTGAAATACATTTTGTAAATCCTAACATCTATGCCTTTGGTTATAATTCCATTTGGGAATGAGTTATCTTTGTTATGTTAATTAGACAGGGTTCATGTCTAATTTTGAGTTAATCTCTTTTGAGATATAAAAGAGATTAAATAAAGGAGTAGAGAGAGAGAGATGGACAAGATAGGTACCAAGCTACATGGAGATCTCCAAGGAACCAGGAAGCAGAAGCTCATGAGATAAAGACCTTCGTCCAGAGCAGACAGACACAAAGCCTTCTCCACGAGCAGACATTTTGAATTCAGACTTCTAGTCTCTTCTAAATACTCACTTGTGGCATTTCTGTTATAACAGCACTAGGACTCCTGGTGTGGCACTGTAGGATAAGCATGAACTGTAAACCACAATGTGGGGGGTTCAAACTAGCTGCTCCTTGGTCTGTACAAGGTTGCTATGAGTCAGAATTGACTTGACAGCACATAACAACAGATAACTAAGACAACCATGACACATCATTCCTTTCTTAAAAACGTTCACATCTCTTGTAAATATGGCTCATTTCTGCATTTGGGTTTTTTTCTTACTGATCTATCAAGAGATTCCAAGAAGATAGTGCATCTCAGTAGGACCTGGATCTCATCCCTTTGATGTTGTAGGGTCCTGAGGAGAGGTGGATTGGTAATGACCAGTGGATGGGCTCCCTCTCAACCCAAGCACTTGCATTTGGTCAGTCTCTCTAGGCAGTGTCTTCTGCTCTGGAGGTACCATGTGTTTGTACCTTGTGGCTGGGCATGCTCTCTTCCAAGCTGCTCCTCGTTCAGGTTGGAACAGCAGGGCCTGGCTCTCCCTGAACACCCTTCCTGAAGATCTATCCCTGCAGTCTGGGATTTCCCTCCATGCTTGAAACTGCTAAAAAGAGCTACAGAATCCTAGAGAGCTCCACAGACAGATCCATTATGTTTGAATGATCTGGAGCTCAGCTCTGCAGGCGACAGAACAATCAGAACTTGTGTTGGTCCTCTGCTCCATTATTTTAATCAGCTACTTGAATAATGGAAAAGGAGTGAGGGGTTAGGTCAGGGTCAGAAAAAAATCCAGGAACAATAGTAATTACTCAGCTTTGCCGCCATTTTGGCACATTCATATTCTTATGAATGTAGGAAGTGGAAGGCTCACTGGTTCAAATGTCCAATATCTTAGACTAAAGTATTACTCTTAGAAAAATGCCAGTTTATTTCTTTTAGCATTTGTGCTTTTTAGCATTATGTGCTTTTAAAAGAATGAAGCAGCCTCTTCTTGACACTTAAGGATGTCTGCAGTCTAAAATATTATGATCTTAAAATTTTATTTATAAAGGTTACTTGGCATTTTGTCTAGACGGGTCTGGTAAAAGAGATGGGGATAAGACTCTTATGATTCAATAGTGAGTAGTTGTTATCATGACTAACTGCGACTGTCACAATTGTAAAGGTAGAAGTTTTGTAACAAAAACAGGGGAGTGGTTAATCTTACAGTCCAGGAACAGAGGACTCTAAGACCATCAAGGGAGAAGAGCACAGCAGAATGTTGGACCCTATCCAGAGAAGCAGTGATACCAGAGATGGAGGCAGAGATGGGAACATTGAGAGAGGGAGCAGCTGAGGACTCTAGATTCATAGAAAAAGAGGGACTGAGAGCTGGTGGGCAGGAGGTTTTGTTGTTGTTGTTAGGTGCCATTGAGTCAGTGCCGACTCATAGCGAGCTTATGCACAGCAGAACGAAACTCTGCCCGATTCTGGGCCAACCTCACTACTGTTGCCACACTTGATGCTGCCACCTGGCCATTCCATCTCACTGGGAGTTTTCCTCTCTTTCTCTGGCCCTCCAGCTTACCAAACATGATATCCTTCTCCAGTTACTGCTCCCTTCTGACAATATGTCTGAAGTAAGAGACGAAGTTTGGCCATCCTGGCTTCTAAGGAGCACTCTGGCTGTACTTCTTCCAACACAGATCTGTTGGTTCTATGGGCAGCCCATGGCACTTTCAATATTCTCCTCCAACACCATAACTAAAAAGCATCAATTCTTCTATAGTCTGCCTTATTTACTGTCCAACTTTCACATGCGTATGAGGTTATTGAAAATACCATGGCTTGGGTCAGGCACAGGTTTGCAGAATGTGCCGTTGGGTTGTTTAAATGATTATGTACTCCTGAGTGTTTTTGTGTACACCTCCCCACCAAAAAAACCCCCCAAAAAACCACGGAGGGAATAAAAACATATATTGTTGAATGATGATGCACAGAGGAAATTGTAATCATTACAATGAAATTATGAATGTAAAACCGATGTTCTCACATGTATACTATCATTCAATTCACAATAAAAACTTAAAAAAGAAAAGGATATATAGGAATAACATTAAAAATTTGTGTCAATCTTAGGCAATACAAAGACCCAACAAAAACAACAATAATCATATTATATATTCAAAGTGACTTAAAATATCCTAGTGTGGGCATTGGACTGCAAGGTCAATCTGAACCACAAGGTGGTGGTTCAAACCCATCAGCCGCTCCTCGGAAACCCTATACAGGGTCGTTATGAGTCAGAACCGACTCGATGGTGCTTAACAACAACAGCAACAACATAGAATAAAAAAGAGGAACACCTGCAATGAGATGAATTGACACAGTGACTGCAAGAATGGATTCAAACATAACAATTGTGCGGATGGCGCAGGTCTGGGCAGTGTTTGGTTCTGTTGTGCACAGGGTCCAGAAGAGTCAGAACTGACTCGATGGCACCTAACAACACAGGATAAGCATTCAAGAAATTTTCTTTTAATTGAGCTAATGTGTCACTAACCTTGAAGAACCTGGTTGAGGAAATTCTTCATCATGTAGATGGCGGTGGTATCTTCTGTTTTCACATGACTGTCAGTGAACCAACCATTCTCAGCAATTAAGATCCGGGGGTTGTCATATTCCAGTTTGATCCAGTTCAGCACTTCTCTTAAATTGAGTGACACGTTTTGCCCCATTTTTTCCATGGTATTTAGGGGCTTGAAATTGTTGGGCCCAAATGAAAAGGCAAAGAAATCAGCTGTGCCTTTCACCTCACTCTTCTCTTCTTCAGTGAAAAGGGGTAGAGTGGAGAGCAACTTCTTTTTCATTACCTCTGGGTAGTCACCGTTCCCATGGAGGGGGCTGGCAAACCATCCGAGCACAGAAACCATGGATTGTTGGCACTTGAGTATATCCATTGTATTGTCTGATCTGTTTGGTTCAATCCAATGGGATCCCAACGTGATCGATAACCAGCCCTTTTGATGTGGACGGAAGTTTCTGTTGTAATTATGCCAAACTTTCGAATGAGCCTGATAAGAAGAAAATTGTATTAATCTTTATGGTAATTTGACTGATTGGAAGGTCACTTTTTGGACAAAATTATTGAAACATAGAGAGATGCATGGGAAATCTGCTGAGGAGGCCTGATAACCTCAGAGTCTATTCTCTGTCTACTTCACTTGTATTTCCAACCTAAAGCTTCCCCTATGGGATTGCTGGGAGTCCTGGTGTGGTATTGTAGGGTTAAATATGGACTGTTGATTGCAAGGTCAGTGGTTCAAACCCACCAGCTGCTCCTTGGAAACCCTAAACAGGGTCGCTATGAGTTGGGACCAACTCTACGACACTTATCAACAGCATCATGGGAGTGCTGAGTCAGATAGAGGATCCATCTTTGCCTAGTTTTATTTATTTATGCTTTAAAGAAATTGATTGATGTTTATTTCAAATACGATTTGCAAATTGGGATTTTATTTTAACTTGCTGTTGTTAAGTGTCTTTGAGTCGGCTCCAACTCATAGCGACACTATCAAAAGAGATGAGAGAGATTCTCATATTTGATTGGTGTTGCCATGGAAAAAACAGATCCCAATAGACCTGATAAATTTGTGATCAGAAAGGATTTTCAGACAGCATTGTCTTCAAAAACAATGAAAATAATTACCGATTTACCCTAAAGCATAGTTCCCAGTCTGACCTTTGGAGTCTGCTTCCCAAAACTAATTGCACATAGATAATTCTCTGCCCTCCCGGATAATCCCCTAAAACCCCAGTATTCCTGGGCCTACTAGGGACTGAGTGCAGGTGAGATACTATGTGGATTATAAGTTTTTTTCCTGTACATAACTAAACACAAAGTCATGATCTTTTACTATTCTACAAACCTCCCTTTTGTACTAATTTAGAAGGTCAGGGTAATCCAAGCTCTAAATCTGTAAATGGATAAAGATAGAGCAACTCCAAGAGTTGTTGTGAAGATTAAATGAGGTAACCTGTATGTAAAAGGTTTTAAAATAGTGCCTGGCAGAGAATAAACTTTGTATAAGCCCTTGGTGTTCTTATGATGGTGGTTATGTGCCGTGGAGTTGATTCCAACTCATAACAGCCCTGCATAGGGTTTTCGAGGCTGTAAATCTTTATGGGAGCAGAAAGCCTCTTCTTTCTCCTGTGGAACAGCTGGCAGTGTTCTTGTTAGCCACTGCGAAGTTGGAGCTAACTGCCCCAATTCATGGCAAGGCATTTACAATGGAAGTCAACGCTGCCAGGTCCCGTGCCCTCCCATGTGATCCAAATTATTAATGGCACATTAGTGGCTCAATGGTGGAATTCTCCCCTTCCATTCCTGTTCCATTCCTGCTCAGTTCACCTTGGATGCAGGCACCACCCACCGGGCAATGTAGGCTGGCGCATTGCTATGATGCCAACAGGTTTCAGCAGAGTTTTCACACTAAGATGGAATAGGAGGAAAGGCCCAGTGATCTACATCCAAAAATCAGCTAATGAAAACCTATAGATTACAAAAGTCTGATTTGCAACCAAATCATTGGGATGGTGAAGAACTGAGCAGCATTTTGTTTTACCGTGCACAGGGTTGTCATGGGTCAGGGGCTGACTCAAGGGCAACAACAGCGACATTATTTATTATTACAAAAGAGCAGAGAACTAATGGGGAGAGGATGAGTTTTGGAGTCAGCACACTTGGATTCTAAGTTCAGGTGCTTACTACGTGACCTTGGACAAATCACACAACTTTTCTGAGCTCTCTTGGTTTCCTCAGCTATAAAACAAGGTATATAATAACTTTTGTTATTATTATTCCTTTCTGGGCTCTTCTGAGTAATCAAATGGAAAGTCTTGATGACTCTGATTCTATGGAACCAAAGTAGTTAGAAAGATTCATTATTAGGTTTTAGAGGAAGCATTCTTTGTTTTATTCGAATCTGTCACTCGATCCCTTGGTAGCTTCTGTGTTTTCATCTGTAAAAGAGTGACCGAGTGACCGGTATCTCTCATTCAGTGTTGCTGTGCACTCTGATGTGTACACTGGAAAGCACGGACATGTATAAGATTCTGAGCCGTAAGCTAGTGAATCTGATACCATCAAGCTCTCTATGGAGAGTGAAATGGAATCGGTATAAATTATTAACCCAATCCTATAGGGCTGTTAGGGGAGTCCTGGTGTGGTGCTATGGGTTAATGTGCTGGACTGCAAAGTCAGTTTGATCTTCAAGGTTGGCAGTTCAAACTCACCAGCCACTCCTCGGAAACCCAATAAGGGTTTCTGTGCGTCAGAACCGACTAGACAGCACTTAACAACAATAACAACAATAGGGTTGCTAGAAGTCCTTGTGTGGTTCTATAGGATAAGCATTGGACTGCAAGGTCAGTTTGAACTACAAGGTGGTGGGTTCAAGCCCACCAGCTTCTCCTCGGAAACCCTATACAGCATCCCTAGGAGTAGAAACAGATTCGATGGCACTTAACAACAACAACAACAAGGTTGCTAGGGAGCCCTGGTATTACAAGTTGGGCTGCTAACTGCAAGGTCAGCAGTTCAAATCTACCAGTCACTCCACAGGAAAAAGATGAAACTTTCTGCTCCTGTAAAGACTTACAGTCTCAGAAACCCTATATAGGGTCGTGATGAGTCGAAATTGACTCAACCGCACGCAACGACCATCACTACCACAGGGTTGCTATGAGCCAAAATAGATTCTATGGCAGTGGAGTTTTTAAAATAGGAATTAAAAGGCGTCTTGGTGGTGCAATGGTCAGGGGCATGGCTGTTAACAGTGCTAACCCAAAGATTGTTGCTGTTGTGTGCCATTGAGTGGATTCGAACTCATGTTCCCTATGAGGCAGAGTTGAACTGCCCCGTAGGGTTTCCAAGGTGGTCATCTTTACAGGTCTTTTGTCTCCTGAGAAGTGGCAGGTGTGTGCATACCTGTGATCTTTTTGGTAGCAGCCAAGTGCTTAACCTGTGGCACCAGTGCTCCTCCATAAATACAATAACCTAAAATAACACTCACATGGGGTCTCTCTGACTAGGAATCAACTCTATGACAACCAACAGAAACAATTTGTTATTGTTAGGTGCCATCGGGTCGGTACCGACTCATAGCGACCTTATTATGCACAGCAGAAAGAAACACTGCCCGATCCTGGGCCAACCTCACTACTGTTGAACAGAAACAACAAGAATTTAGAATTACTGGGCTTGCACAAAGGAGCACTGGTGGCACAGTAGGTTAAGTGTTGGGTTGCTAACTGCTAAGTTGGTGGTTCAAACCCACCAGCTTCTCCTTAGGAGAAAGACGAGGCTGTCTGCTCCTGTAAATTCTCTGGATGACAGGAAGCAGTTCTTTGTCCTTTAGTGTCGCTATGAGTTGGAATCAACAGCAGTGAGGTTTTGATTTGCACAAAGTGTTAGACACTGGGCTAGTCAAAAGGTTGGCAGTTTGAACCCAGTCAGAGGCACCTCAAAGCCATTCTGCTTCTGGACGGTCACAGCCATAAAAACCCTAGGAAGCATAGTTCTACGCTGAGACACAGGGTCGCCATGAGTGGGAGTAAGTTTTGCTTCTTTTGATTCTGGTTTCATAGAAATTAACCAATCCTGATAGGACCAAAAAAAAAAAAAAAAAGGAGGTGAATTAAAAAAAAAAAAAAAAGTTCCATTGTATGTTTCAGAAATGAATGTAAAAGATGAGTCAAGTTGTGATAAAAATCTTGGTTATATCAGCATTTTAGTGAGAAATATAGTACATCTTAGAAGATAATAAAAAGACATGTGCCTTTGCAATCTCTTACCTGCAAGTTCCCTGGATATACCTATGCATATTCTGTCAGGCCTCAAGGTGACCTTCGTGTTCCACAGCATCTTTTTCACCTTTGCTGCTGTTTGCATAGGCTATCATAGTATGGAGGGTTATCTTTACTCATTCTTGTGCAGAGAATGTGGGGAGGTTCCCTGTGCAGCACTATGTTTATAACTTGATCCTATTTACCAAGTAACAAGGTAAAGAACATTGCTGAGAGATAGTGAGTTTAACATAAGTCTTGATGAAACAGGGATATCTACATGTGTTCCTTAGTCCAAAGCTCATGAAGTTGATTTGTTGAGAAAGCTGCAATGGGTTTAGTAGGGGAGGAGGACCCTGGGCTCTGAAACCCTTGCACAACACCCCTTCTCTGATTTTCCAAGGCTAACTTCTATCTTGTACAAGGCCACCTACCTTTGGAATGATTGATTTAAGGGAGCATCAACCTTTGTTCTTTAGATTCAGTAGCTTAAAGGGGAAGTCAGCAGCTCTTTCTTTTGGAGGCAGTTATCAAGGTCTCTGTCATTGAGAGACAGCCAGCAGCCTAATATCTCATTCTGGTCCCTCCTCTAGTCTAAAGTAATGGCTCCCTTTGATGCCCCTGGATATCCAGATTCAGATAAGTTCTCTGGATGACAGGAAGCAAATAAATAAGATAGTTGGCACAGCATTTGAAACAAAGATGAAGAAAGAGTTAGAAGCCAGAAAGAGATGGGAAAGCATTGGTAGAAGGAAGATGGCTGTGGAAGGGAGGGGTTGAAGACAGATGAACAAACCTAATGCATCATTATGTTGTTGTTAAGTGCCATTGAGTCAGCTCTGACTCATAGCGACCCTGTATAGGGTTTCCAAGGAGCAGCTGGTGAGCTTGAATCACTGACCTTGAGGTTCAAACCAACCTTGCTGTCCAGTGCATTAACCCACAGTGTCACACCAGGACTCAAACGAGTCTGTAATTCATGAACACACAATCATTTGTGAAGAGTTACATTTCCAAACCTGTGCTCAATTTTCCATTATGTTTTGACTGAAATAACTTGTGAACTGTAATTTCTTGCTTCTTATTAAGATGATTTAGTAAAACCTTGTTGTTAAGTTCCACTGAGTTGGTTCTGACCCATAGCGACCCTGTATTAGGTTTACGAGGAGCAGCTGGTGAGCTCGAACCACCGACCTTGCAGTTCAAACCAACTTTGCAATCCAGCGCATTAATCCACAGCACCATACCAGGACCCCACAGCATTAAAAATTAAAGAATGCTATAAAACTCCATAATCATAAGAAACTGTTGGCACATTTCTGTATTCCCATCATCGATATAGTTACCAATATATTTCCCAGCTGAAATCAATTTTAAACAGTTTCTATGTTGTTCTTAGTCTTTGTAATTATCTAATTTAATGACAGTATAACAATTTACATTGAATCACGACTTAGTCATCTCTCTCTTTTGAAAGAATTTATTTTCTTTCTATTATTTTTCATTTTTTAACCCCTCCTTGCCATGAATGTTTCAATAAATACTTTTGGCCATGTAACTTTTAATCTGTTTAGTTTGTTTGGAATAATTCTTTTAATTAATCCCAGGAATGGACTAAATTGCTTTCTAAAATGCAAAAAAAAAATTAATATTTAATTTACATTTCTTTGGATTGTTGGCTTTTACATCTAGGACTATATAGTAACAAAAACTGCTTTAACCAATACTCATTTAAATATAGATTGGATTGTGTTTTCCTGGTATGTATGTAATGATCACAATGACATGATGGAGTTTTGGTCTTTAAATTGCCCTGCTAAACCTTCTTTTAAGACAATTTCTTTCTTTCTTTTTAATGATTTATTGTGAATTATGTGATAGTTTACATGGAAGAACATTAGCTTTACTTTCATCCTATCGCATATTGTTTCATTGCCATGGTTAACAATTCTCTCCATGCATCAACCAAATGGTATACCCTGCAAGCCTGCCCCTGGTCATCAGCACACAGCACTTCTCCCTCTCTGGGTCTAGAGTTCCCAGCTGTCTCTCCACATCATCGTCTCTGCCTCTGTCTCTGGC
>NW_006408748.1:1964866-1988146 GCF_000296735.1 Chrysochloris asiatica | reverse complement strand
TGTGAGGGTTGGAAATGTAAAGGTAGGTGTGTTGTAGCAAGGAGGGGAGTGACTGACTTTGCAGTCTAGGAGCGGAGGTCCCTGGGACCATCAAGGGAGAAGAGTGGAGAGCGGGACCCTACCCAGCGAAGAAGTGATGTCAGAGAATGGAGGCAGAGACGATGACGTGGAGAGATGGAGTAGCTGGGGTGGGGACTTTAGCCCCAGAGAGGGAGAGGGACTGTGTGCTAACGACCTGGGGGTTGGGGGGTGCAGGCTTGCAGTGTTTACCCTTTGGTTGGTTGATGATGCATGGAGGGGATTGTAACCATGGCAATGAAATGATATACGATATGATGAAAGTAAAACTAATGTTCTCCCATGTGAACTATCACATAATTCACAATAAAACAGTTTAAAAAAAAAAATGTGCTGCTAATACAAACGGTTAAATGCTCATCTACTACCCGAAAGTTTGGCTGATCAAACCCAGAGTGCCTCAGAAGAGAAGCCTGGAGATCTGCTCCGGGAAAGCCCAAGGAGCATTTCTACTCTGCACACACAGGGGTGGCCATAAGTCAGAATCAACTTGAGGGCAGCTAACAACTTACATGATAGTTTTCCTGGAGAAAGGATCCTTATCTTGAAATCTGCACTGCCTGCTACTAACTGCTAATTAGCTTTATGATCCTTGGCAAATCATTTCTCCTCTCAGCGAACTCAGTCCCCTCCTCTATTGTTGTTGTTGTTGTTAAGTGCCGTCGAGTAGGTTCCGACCCATAGCGACCCTGTACAGGGTTTCCGAGGGTGTAAATCCTTACGGGAGTAGAAAGCTTCATCTTTCTCCCGCGGAGCGGCTGGTAGTTTCGAACTGCTGACCTTAAGGTTCGCAGCCCGATTCGTAACCACTACGCTACCAGAGCTCACGGACTCAAAAACAAGCATCCTGGAATGTTATGAAGATCAAATGAGGCAATGTAAGTGGAGGTTCTTGCATAACAGTAATTGTGAGAATGGCGCAGAACCCAGTGATGTTTTGTTCTGCTGTAAATAGGGTCACTATGGGTTAGAACTGACTCTACAGCACCTAACAACGACAATGTGAATGTCCTATTCGAAGTACTTTGAAGGAGCAAGCTGGAGACTCATGGTGGGATGCCTTTCTGGTCATGAACAGGAGTTTGCAGACAGCTCATGCCCAAGCACATTTGTTCTCCTTTATTTTTTGTAGGTGGTTAAGTTTTTTTCATTGTCATTTGTACTGGGATTAATTTCAGTACTGTTCAATTTATTTCATCAGCTCAGCACTTCTTTATTTTAGCTTCAAGTTTTATACTAATTACAAATGCTGCTTTTCAGATTATTTAACATTCATTTATTTCATATTCCACAAATTTTTATTGGATGTTTGTGGTATATGGATTCTAAAATAATTCTGAGTTATTTTCATAAATAATGATAGCATTTATATGATTGTCATTATTTTAATATTTTGACAATCTTAACTCACCTGGAAATAATATTTCACTCTCATTCTTGTTGTTGTCTTTGTTAAGTGCTGTTGAGTCAGTTCTGACCCACACTGACACTGGTAGGGTTTCCGAGGGGCAGCTAGTAAGCTTGAACTACTGACCTGGCTGTTTAAACTGACTTTGGTGTTCAGTGCATTAACCCACAATACCACACCAGGACCCATTGTTCTTAAGAGGGCGTTAAATACTGACAAAAGTTACTAGCTTTCATAAAGAAAATGCTTACCCATGCTATTTATAATGTCTCAAATTCATGCTTTCCATAGTTGGAATAACTCAGTAATGATCATATTAAATTTCAATTAACAATACTAAATCAATAATATTAAAATAGGTTCATAATTCATAATAAATAAGGATTCATATTTAAAATTAATATTAATCTAAAATGTAGTAAATTTAAAAGATTTTCTGTTCTTCTATTGTGTTTTCAATGAATATATTTTCCAAATTATTCTAATCATGAGTTGTTCTCAATTAGTATAATTTCAAGATTTTTCTGTAGGAATCATATAAAAACTAAACATACTTGTTTCTTCAAAACAAAGGTCTTGTCTTCTTTCCTGAAACTGCGGCTATTGTTACAGAATTCTAACTTCAATTATAAGATTACTAAACCGAATGCCCGAGTCAAAAATCTAATCCTGGCAGCACAAAAGGAAAAACGTCTAGAATGAAGTTCATAATTTAATTAAGTGAAGCATCTGTGAGTTTCTGCACGTATTAGAAGGGAGACTAGAAGAAATCAGGATCAGCTCATTGGTGCTTTTCTGAAGTTCAGGTTCCTTGCCTGAGGAGAACATTTGCTTGTCAGCTTTATAGAAGGTGGAATAATATTTTAAGCTTTCCTTTATTATGTTAACAGTAGTGATCCTGATAGTAATTTTTTCACATAAAAGAACCATTTTTCAGAGTCCTGGTGTGACACTCGTAGGATAAGCACTAACTGGAACGTCGTCAGTACAAATCCACCAGCTACTCCTCAGAAACCCTATGCAGGGTCGCCATGAGTCAGAACTGATTTGACAGCACTTAATAACAATTGAAGGTAAAATGGCTTGCATTAGTGATGAGAAGCCTTTTTCAGGATTTATAAATGAATTGTTTAAGACAGTCAATATAGAAACCATTCTGGAAATTGTAAATAATATGATTATTACAATAACAAAACCAAAACCCACCATTTACTTAGGCCTGCAACCAAGGAGTACTGATGTGGCGCCGTGGGTTAGTGTGCTAGACTGCAAAGTCCATTTGAACCTCAAGGTAGGCGGTTCAAGCTCACCAGCGTCTTCCTGGAAACTCTGTATAGGATCACAATGGGTCGGAACTGACTCGATGGCACTTACCAACAGCAACCAAGGCAGATCTAATGAAGTTTAAGCTGAAGGTCCCTTTACTCTCATGGATCTCTGCTGGAGAAGTCAGGTTGGATCAACAAGCATTTCTAGGTCAGCATTTCGGGTAAATCCCTAGTAGAGATCCCCAGGGAGGAGTGGGGATGGAGGAGGTTTGTGATTTATTCCCTTCATCCTAAGTAAACAGTCACTTTGCATTATATAGTAAAGAATTTTATTTTACTCCCCAGTAATATGGTGATGCTCAAAACAAGGAAACATACAATGAACAATGAAACATGAGCCAGTAACAGTGAATCCTGGTCCTTTGTTTAAAATTTAGTCACATAATCTCTAATCTAATCTCATGAAACTAAGAAGAAACAAGCAATTGTTAAGTGCCTTCAAGTTGGTTTGAAACAAGCAATAGACCCACCAAATATCAGAAGACCCAGGCTTTCATTAGCCTCCTGGTTGGTTCTCTTAAAACCTTTGTAAGCAACACTACTGGATTGCTCAGTAATCACTTTATTTCTGTGATTCACTCTTTTCTTTTATTTACTTATCTATTTGGTGAAAATCGACACAGCAAAACATACATCCATTCAACACTTTTTACATGAACAGTTTATCGACTTTGGTTGCATTACATTGTGTCACCGTTCTATCTCTACCCATATTGTCTCGCCACTATTAACTTAGACTCTCTGCCTCTTAAAACTTTAATCTGCGTTTTACATTTACTGTTGGATAAACACTGGACTGTTAACTACAAGGTTGGCAGTTCAAACCCACCAGCCGCTTCCCAGGAGAAGGATGAAGTTTTCTGCTCCGGTAAAGATTTACAGTCTTGGTAACGTTGTACAGGGTCACTATAAATTGGAATCAACTCTGTGACACTGGGTTTGTTTGGTTGCCTATTTAAGGGACCCTGATGGAGCAGTGGGTAAGCACTTGACGATCAGCAGTTTAAACCTACCAGAGGCTCCTGGAGAAAATATTACTGCCTTGGAAACCCTATGGGACAGTTCTACTCTGCCACAATGAGTCAGAATTGACTCAATGCCAATGAATTTGGCTTTTGGTTGTTCATTTAATTTCATATAGAGAAGGTGAACCTTCTGTATTAAATGAGCTAAACTGTTGCTTGGTTATGGTTCATTCTTTACTGGTAGAGTAAGTTAGAAGATTCTGATTTACTTCAGCATCCCCAGTGGCGTAGCGGGTTACGCATTGGGATACTAACCCTAAGATCAGCAGTTTGAATCCACCAGCTGCTCTGTGAGAGACAGATGAGGCTTTCTTCTCCCGTGAAGATTTACAGCCTCGGACGGAAACCTCATCCTGAGTGGCTGAGTTGGGATGGCACACCACTACCACTATTTTTCAATAGTTTTTGTTTTAATTTGTTGTTGTTGTTGTTAAGTGCCATCGAGTCGGTTCCGACCCATAGCGACCCTGTACAGGGTTTCCGAGGGTATAAATCTTTACGGGAGTAGAAAGCCTCATCTTTCTCCCGCGGAGCGGCTGGTAGTTTCGAACCGCTGACCTTAAGGTACGCAACCCGATTGGTAACCACTACGCTTTTGTTTTAATATGGACCACTTTTTAAATGTTGCAGTTTTGTTTTGTTTTTCAGTAAGAATTTTCTATGCAATTGGTCATGTTATTATATATAGTACAGTAATATAAAGTTTTCCTCTGCTCAGAGTTCAGGATATCTAGCACTGTTTCCATTCATTACGATGTGGTCTGATCCTCATTTGGGCCTAATTTTCCATGTATGAGAGTGCTCACATCAAATCAAGCTGTTTAAATAGGACCACAATTATTATTGTCTGAGCATTTATAATTACATTTATTTAACCTCTTGTTAATCATTCACTAAAGTATAACTTTTTCTACTTAATGGTTAGAAAAAGTAAATAATGCTCTTTTGAAGGTTTTAGAATACCATTTTGTAGCCTACAAATCTATTTTTTTACATGCTTCATATCTAACATTGGCATTCAGACTATAAAAACTGTCTTTGCCAACTCTTATCCATAAGCAGCTTCCATCATTTTTGTTTTCAAATTTGATTAAAATTATCTATAGGAATACTAGTTTTAATTTGTTTAAGCAGTATTTTCTATATTATATTAGAGATGTCTTAGGTCCTAGTATTGACTGTTTTACTTAATCTAATTGATATTTCCAAACCAACTCGACGGCAGTTAACAACAACAGCAAATGATATTTCCTAGGACACATACAGATGATTCAATATAACCTTAAGGAGACATTGAAGTACTTGGAAATAACAATTGAAATGATATGTGCCAGCCTGATCTTGAAGTCGAGGAACAGAGGACCCTGGGGCCATCAAGGGAGAAGAGCAGGAGTGTGGGACCCTACCCAGAGAAACAGTGATGCCAGAGATTGAGGTAGAGATGATGAGGTGGAGAGATGTAGTAGCTGGGGACTCTGGACTCTGGGAGGGAGAGGGGCTGTATGCTGACGGCCAGCAGGCAGGCTTGCAGGGTGTACCCTTTGACTGATGATGCATGCAGGGAATCGTAATCATTGCAATGAAATGAAATAAGATAGGATGAATGTAAAGGTAATGTTCTCCCATGTAAACTGTCACATAATTCACAATAAAATCTTTAAAAATAAAGAATAAATGATAGGGCCAGTGAAAAACTTTAAGGTTAACAAATGAATCAAGGTTCAGATTCTGTGAACAAGCAAAATCTGTAGATAAATGATTTCAGTCTCATTAAATAGTAAAGTCTGATAGGTCAACATCAATACAAATAGCTGACATAGATTTTGAGCCTGTAAGTTCGTCTTTTTTTGTGTAAAATTTTCTTAACTGAAGCTAGTAGCTGATTTAAAATCATTAAATCTCGCTACTGTGGCTCATGCAGACCTGATTTGAATTTGGCTGTAACACTTAGCAGCCGTGTAACCTTAGGCAAACTGTCTCTGGGCCACAGCTTTACAGACTGTAGAATGGGTATAATAACTTTCTGAAAAAGTTGATGTGAGAATTAAATGAGATAATATAGGAAAAACACCTATTATAGTTTCTGACACTACAGTTGTTGTTATTGTTGTTAAGTGCCACTGAGTTCATTTCCACTCACAGCAGCTATGTATAGAGTTTCCAAGGAGTGGCTGGTGGATTTGAACCGCTAATCTTGAGTCCAGTGCTCTTTGTATAACCACATCAGGACTCCGGCACTGCAGTAGGGACACAATAAACTATTCCTCCTCTAATAGTAATGATTAACAATATTCTGATTTGTTGTTAAGAGCCATCAAGTTGGTTTCAACTCATAGCGACCCTGTGTAGGGTCTCAAACGGACGCCTAGTGAGTTTGAACCACCAATCTTGAACCGCTGACCTTGCAATTCAAAAGGCTTTGCAGTCTGCCGCATTAACCCACAGCGTCACACCAGGACTCCTATAGTATGATTGTTGTTGTTGTTGTTGTTGTTATGTGCCATCGAGTTGGTTCCGACCCATAGCGACCCTGTACAGGGTTTCCGAGACTGTAAATCTTTATGGGAACAGACAGCGGCTGGTAGTTTCGAATTGCTGACCTTAAGGTTCACAGCCCGATTCGTAACCACTACGCTACCAGAGCTACCTATAGTATGACAGGATGCCTAAAAAGTATCTGTAATAATTGTCTTAATCGTTGTTTTAGAATTAAGACTATTATTTCTCTTTCCTGTTCTCTTCTGTGTTGTTCCTTTTTTTGCTATGGGAGTGGAGAGATGGTGGATAGTAAAACCCCCGCCCCCCGTTTTTTTAAAAACTTTTTTTCCTGTCATTTATTGACAGAATATTTTGGGTTACTTTTTAGCTATTGTTGTTGTTAAGTGCTGTCAAGTTGGTTCTGATCCACGGCGACCCTGTATAGGGTTTCCAAGGAATGGCTGGTAAGTTTGAACTGCCTTGCTGTTCACACTGACCTTGCAGTCCAGCGCACTAACCCACAACCCCACACCAGGAGCCACTTTTTAGATATAAGACTTAGCAAAACTAATTTTGGTATGTTATTTATTCTCTTGCAACTCAATTTTCCAGTTTTAACAAGAGTGTTAAACCCCCGCCCCCCTTATTTATTTAGTTTTTGAAGTCCCTTATATTTTTCATGAAAAAAAAAAAAATCCAGATGACCCCTGAAGATTTGCTTGTATCTAACCAAAAGTAGAGCAATAAGCAACATCATGGTAACTAGAGAAAATATTGAAGTTGTCAAGGATTTAATTTTACTTGTACTCAAAATCAATGCCCATGGGAGCTACAGTCAGAAAATCAAAAAACATCTTGCATTGGAAAAATCTGCAAAATACCTGTCAAAAGTGTTCAAGAGCAAAGCTGTCTGAGGACTCTGGTGAGTCTGACCTACAGTTCATTCATTTTTCAAATGTTTATTGAACTCTTCTCTTGGGCAAGGCAGTGCCCTTGTTGTTATTGTTGTGTGCCCTGGAGTGTTCCGACTCATATTGACCCTGTACAGGGTTTCTGAGGCTGTTAATCTTCATGAGAGCAGAAAGCCTTATCTTTCTCCCGTAAAACAGCTGGTAGTTTTGAACTGCTGACTTTGCGGTTCGCAGCCCGATTCGTAACCACTACGCTACCAGAGCTCCTTAGGCAGTGCCCTAGATACTGGGAAAATGTCAAAAAACAGCAAAAAACTGCCCTTCCTAGAACTGATGATATTCACCCCAGGACATTGGACGAGACACAAATCATCCTGAGCCTACTTACACCATGGCCATTCCAATGACCTCATATGCATGTGAAAGCTGAACAATGAATATGGAAGACAGAAACGAGTTGATGCATTTGAATTACAGTGGTGGGGTAGAATATTGAGCATGTCTTGGATTGCCAAAAGAACAAACAAATCTTTTGGAAAAAGCACAGGCAGAATGCTTCTTGGAAGTGAAGATGGCGGGGCTTCATCTCACATTCTTTGGGTAGGTTACTAACAGGGGACCAACCCCGGAGAAGGACATCGTGCTTTGTAAAGTAGAGGAAAAGAGGAAGACCCTAATGAGATGGCTTGACACCTGCTGAGTTGCAGCAACCCTGGGCTGAAGCACAGCACTACTGTGACAATGGTGCCGGACCCAGTGTTCTGTTCTGTTGCACATAGTGGTGCTGTGAGTTGGAACTGACTCAATGGCATCTAACAAGAACCACAAAGCAATCTAAAAGGGCTCTTGCTAGTATTTTCATTTCAAAATATTATGCTTAATCTTCATGTTATTTGATGGAGGCTGGACAAAAAAGAGGCTTAAAAATAACATTTGATCTAAATACTGTGGATGTCTTGATGTCCAAGAAATCAGTTGCAGCAGTCTGTTGGCAAAGAATGCTTAGTCACTAATCATGTGAATGATGATATTTTCACAGCTGTTTTTGCAGTTTTAACGCAAGTTTTGGTTAAGAATTTCGACAGAGCCTTTAAGAAGAATACTACCTAAAAGAGGTTGTTTTATTTTCTCTCATTTTTAAAGACAAAAATATCTCTTTACTTTCCTATCTCATTTTATTTTTAATTATGGAAGTTGTCATAATACACAAAACTAGAAAGACAAATAGAATGGACCCTGAGTGACATGTTACACAGCTTAACCATTGTCAACATTCTACAGCAAGAGTTGCTCCTCGAAACCCTATACAGAATTGCTGTGAGTCGGAACTGACTCAACAATCACAACATATCTATATGGAGTCCAGGTGTGGGGCTGTGGTTAATGTGTACTGCAAGGTTGGTGGTTCAAACTCACCAGTCGCTCCTCGGAAACTGGAACCGACTCAACGGCACACAACAACATATATATTTAACTAGACCTTCTTTCTTGTCTCTTTGAAAAAAATTATTGTGAGTGAATAATTCTTATCAGGACTGATTGTGAGGGTTGGAAATGTAAAGGTAGATGCTTTGTAGCAAGGAAGGGAGTGATTAACTTTGCAGTCTAGGAGTGGAGGTCCCTGGGACCATCAAGGGAGAATAGCAGGACCCTACCCAGAGAAGCAGTGATGCCTGAGATGGAGGCAGAGACGATGAGGTGGAGATATGGAGCAGCTGGGGACTTTAGACACAGAGAGGGAGAGGGGCTGTATGCTGACGACTGGGGGGCAGGCTTGTAGGGTATACTCTTTGGTTGGTTGATGATGCATGGAGGGGATTGTAACCATGGCAATGAAACCATATACGATAGGATGAATGTAAAAATAATGTTCTCCCATGTAAACTATCACATAATTCACAATAAAACATAAAAAAAATAAAATTATTGTGGTAAGATATATAAGATAAAAAAATTACATTTTAATCATTTTTAAGTGTACAATTGTTGTTAAGTGCCATCAAGTGGATTCCGACTCATAGTGACTTTGTATAGGGTTTCTGAGGAACGGCTGGTGAGTTGGAACTGCTGACCTTGTGGTTCAAATCAACCTTGAGGTTGAGTGCTTATCCTACAGCCTCACGTTAGGACTCCAAGTGTGCAATTGTTGTTGTTAAGTGCCATCAAGTTGATTCCCACCCATAACGACCCTGTATAGGGTTTCCAAGGAGCAGCTGGTGAGCTTGAACCAGTGACATTAATGTTGTGAAATTATCATCACTATTTCCAAGGTTTTTACCACCCAAAACCAACCTCAATATCCCTTAAGAAATAACTCACCATTCTCTATTCTCCCAGCCCCTGAAAAACACTTTTGTCCCCATGCATTTGCTTAATCTAGATATTTTGTACAAATAGGATATTGCAATATTTATCTTTTTGTATCTGACTACTTCACTTAGCACAATGTCAAACTTGGTTTCCAGTTTAGTAGAAAGAAGCATATTTAACTGATTTGCATGTCCTGAAAAGACTATATGATATTTATACCAGAGTATGTGTTAGTGTGTGTGTGTGTGTCTGCAATTCACTTCTTCAATTCCAGGTGAAATCCTTTCTGGGACAAGGAAGATCTTCTTTAAATAGAAAAGAATCCATTTAATTATTTGCTGAATACCTAACATAAGCCTAGCATTGTGCAAGCTTTTCTTGGGGATGTTACTAAGGGTGTTAAGGCAAACTTCCTCAGAAAGGTAGGAAAATAGGTAAGAAATGCAGTGTCATCTCAAGCTTCGGAACAAGTTGGTGAGACCTTGACCGAGATTAGGGTTTCTCAACAGCACTTGTCCTAAGAACCTATTTCACAGATTAAGCAATCTCTTTATCCCCTCAGGAATTTGAAAAGTAGTTTCATCATCTGTGTGTGCTATACCAAAAAAAGCATTTTAAAAATTTATATTTTATTTCATATAAGTATACTTTTAAAAAAATTGTAAATTTATTTATAAGGGAATTTAGAATATTTGTATAACAAATGATGACTATTTAAAGCATTTACTATACAAAAACACAAATATTGACATTTTCTCATTGAATAAATAATGCATGTTATTTAACTTATTTTGTTGATTTAAGATTGTAGACACACTCGAGAATTTTTTGGTAATTTAAAAAATGACACTGTGTTTCATTTTAGGATGAAATATGCATATTAAAATATAGACTGAAATTCATGCATTTAGTGGTATGTACGTATGGGTCGGAACCGACTCGACGGCACAACAACAACAACAACCTCTGGTAAACCTACTTCTTTTTGGATGGACAATAACATTAGGTGAAGCACAGGTGAAAACATTTAAAAATTTTTTAAATGCTACATATTTGTTTTAAGGGCATTAGAAAATACTGGTTACTCATTTATAGTGGAACATAAAGAATCCTTTCAAAGTAAAATTTCAAACAATGTTTTAGTAAATAATAGTACATGTGTTACTTGGATACACCCCCCCCCCCCCAAAGACAACAACAAACAAAACTTCCTGACACATGATGTTATGGCATAAAAAATGGGTAAAAGTTGCCTTTGCAACATCTTGTTTGAATTTTTGAAGTTTGCTTTAAAAGAGAAATAAGTTTTAAATGAAGTTTAATACTTTGTAAGTAAATGATTCTATGCTAGAGATGACTAGAGCAGTTCTACCAAGTATTTTATGCATGATGCAAAGCCCAGAGGGACAGTCTGGATCCTCAAATGGGTAAACTCAGCTAGATATAATCATGAATATAATTTCTCCTTTTAACACTTTTAAACATTGCTTTTCTTCTAAAACAATCCTAAGAGGCTTAAAATGAATTTTGAGATTATATATGGTATGCAATTTATAGATCTGTTCAAATTTCTTGAGATAAGTTTATAAAAATTATTACCCTTTTATCCTTTTCATTAATTGGTTATGTTTCAATACTTTTTATGCTTCATGTCTTTAAACATTTTTTTTTTTTTTAAATTATGGATACAAATCTGGTTCTCAACAGGAAACAGTTTTGCTTTTGAGGAGACATTTGGCAATGTCTGGAGACATTTTTTGGAGTCCTGGTGTGGCACTGTAGGATAAACACTGTAGATTAAAACCCACCAGCTGTTCTTTGAAGACCCTATACAGGGTCAGAACCAACTCAACCACATTTAACAACAAGAAGAGACATTTTGGGTTGTCACAATCCATATTATGTATGTATGTGTTGGAATGCTACTATTTTCTAGTAAGTAGGGGCCAGGAATCCAGCTAACATCCTACAATGTACAAGACATGCCCCTATAACTAAGAATTACCTAGCCCCAAATGGTAACAGTGCCCAGGTTCACAAACCTTGGTCTAAAGTAAACAGTGTATATCTATAAAAAAGAACAACTTAAAAACATGAAATGGTCAAGAGCACCCTGGAAGTTGGCAGTATTCAGTGGAGTAATACACTAAATGAGTTACTATTTCTTAAACAAACTCACCACCCCCAGTCTCTGTGCATGCTTACTCAAAGGCTTTCAGATGCCCCAATTCAAGGGTGGAATCTACAAATTTGAGTTATTATGTATATTTACTGATTTAAAAATGGAATGAAAACATATACCATAACTGCCTTTATTAATAGGAATCCTTGGACACCTTCATAGACACCTGAGACTTTGCTGATCTAAGGGATGAGGACATGGCCCAACTAGGCCAGAGTCTACCTCTGGGATTTAAAATACGAAATATGGGAAAAGAGAAGTCTTTTCCTCTACAAAGAAGAGAATGACATTTACCTACAGGTATAATGGTGATGGGAGACTGGGACCAATGGTGTACTAAGGGTATACTGGTTCCTAGGTCCAGTCATCATCATGGTTTGGTTACTGAATCAGAAAATTGCTCCTTTTTGTGTAAGCCAACCAGAATTAGGTTCTATCACTCACAACCCTGAGTCCTAACATGCCATCAGATGAATAAGCAATATTTCAAAATTAACAATAATGTAACGAAATACAAAGATTGAATTTGAGCTTGGTTCTTTGACTACAAGGTTTAAGACAGAAATCCTAAACTACTCATTCAGCAAATATTTTTACCTAGCATGTATCAAATACTATGCAAAGTGCTAGAAATATAAGGACAAATAAAGAATAGTTTTCTCTCATTTCAAGAAACTCTCGGTCTAGTTGCTGTTGTTGTTGTTGTTAAGTGCCGTCAAGTTGGTTCTGACTCATAGCGACCCTGTACAGGGTTTCCAAGGAGCAGCTGGTGAGTTTGAATTACCAACCTTGTGGTTCAAACTGACCTTGCTTTCCAGTGCTTTATCCCACAGCGCTACACCAGTACTACCTCTAATTAGGGAGCTAGAAAAAGTATCACACAGTCTGAGGAAGCAAGCACACCTTATTATGGAAGCCCACTGATAGACACTTAACCCCAAAAGATTAAGAATCTCTTAGAAGTGGTGCCTACCTGAGTTTTGATGGGGTATACAGGAGAATATGAAGAGCATTACAGCCAGATAGAACAAGATAGTAGAGTGAAGGGAAAGAGCACCCCCAGTAGCTCATTATGGTGAATCAAAGGGCTCAAGAGGGTGGCATTAGTGGTGAGGATGGGTGAGTGGTACAAAGGAGGCTGAAAAGAGGTTGAGTGTTGCCTCAAGAAGGTTTTGGTGAAAACTGGGACTTTTTCCTAAAAGCTACTAATGGATTTTATGTAGGGGAGGGACATGATGCAAGCTAGAATCATTACTCTGGAAAATGGAGATACACAGAGTCACTGTACCAAAAAGAAATGATCAGTGTTCAACCGTTTCAAGAGGTAGCATATGATCAAGAGCCAGTGATCCTGAAGGAAGAAATCCAGGGTGTATTGAAGGCATTGGCAAAGAACAAGGCACCAAGAATTGATGGAATAAAAATTGAAAGCATACAACAAACTGATACATTGGAGGCACTCACTCATCTATGCCAAGAAATTTGGAAGACAACTATCTGGCCAACTGACTACAAGAGATCCATATTTGTGCCCATTCCAAAGAGAGGTGACCTATCGGAATGCAGAAATCACCGGACAACATCATTGATATCCCATGCAAGTAAAGTTACTAAAGTTAATTAAAAAAATGGCTGCAACCAAACATTGACAGAGAATTTCCAGAGGTTCAAGCTGGATTCAGAAGAGGCTGTGGAACGAGGTATATCATTGCTGATGTCAGATGGATCTTGGCTAAAAGCAGAAACTACCAGAAAGATGTTTACCTGTGCTTTATTGACTACACAAAGGTTTTCAATTGTGTGGATCATGTCAAGCTATGGACAACATTGAGAAGTATGAGTATTCCAGAACACTTCACTGTGCTCAAGAGGAATCTGTACCTAGACCAAGAGGCAGTTGTTCGAACAGAGCTTGGGAACACTGAATGGTTTAAAATTAAGAAAGGTGTGTCCCAGATTGCATTCTTTCACCATACTTATTCAATCTGTATGCTGAGCAAATAATCTGATGTCAGATGGATCTTGGCTAAAAGCAGACGATATCAGAAAGATGTTTACCTGTGCTTTATTGACTACACAAAGGCTTTCAATTGTTTTGATTATGACAAACTGTAGACAAATTGTGAAGTATGAGTATTCTGGAACACTTAATTGTGCTCATGAGGAACCTGTACATAGATCAAGAGGCAGTTGCTCAAACAGAACAAGGGAACACTGAATGCTTTAAAATTAGGAAAGGTGTGTGCCAGGATTGCATTCTTTCACCATACTTATTCAATCTGTATGCTGAGCAAATAATCTGAGAAGCTGGAGTATATGAAGAAGAATATGGCATCAGGATTGGAGGAAGACTGCACTATGTAGATGATACAACCTTGCTTGCTGAAAGCAAAGAGGACTTAAAATACTTACTGATTACGATCAAATCCCACAGCCTTCGGTATGGGTTGCATCTCAATGTAAAGAAAACAAAAATCCTCACACTGAACTAATAAACAATGTCCATATAAATGGAGAAAAGATTGAAGTTGTCAAGACTTCATTTTGCTCAGATCAACCATTAACACTCAGGAAAGCAGCAATTAAGAAATGCAAACAATGTATTGCATTAGGCAAATCTGCTGCACAAGATCTCTTTAAAGTGTTGAAGAACTAAGATGTCAGTTTGCGGACAGAGGTACGCCTAACCCAAGTCGTGGTATTTTCAATAGCCTCACATGCATGTGAAAGTTGAATAGTGAATAAGGAAGACTGTAGAAGAATTGATGCATTTGAGTTGTGGTGTTGGAGAATATTAATTACCATGGACTGCTAAAAGAACAAACAGATCTGTATTGGAAGAAGTACAACCAGAGTGCTCCTTGGAAGCTTGGATGGCCAAACTTCGTCTCTCGTACTTTGGACATAATGTCAAGGAGGGACCAGTAACTGGAGAAGGACATCATGTTTACTGAAGCAGAGGGTTGGAGAAAAAGAGGAAGACTCTCAACGAGATGGATTGGCGCAGTGGTGACAGCAATGAGCTCAGGCATAGCAACGATTGTGAGGTTGGTCCAAGACTGGGCAGTGTTTTATTCTGTTGTGTATAGGGTCACTATGAATTATTACTGACATGTGGCACCTCACAGCAACAATATGGCGCTGGAGGATAAGCACTGGACCACAAGGTCGGTTTGAACCACAGTGTCGGTGGTTCAAACCCACCAGCTGCTCCTCAGAAACCCTACACAGGGTCACATTGAGTTGGAATTGACTCGATGGCACTTAACAACAACAACAACAATGAGTACCGGGCAGGGTTGTTGCAAAGACACCAGACAATATTTGCAGCCATGATTAAAGCAGGTGCTGTTGAGTTGATTCTGACTCTTGGTGACCCCATGTGTGTAAGAGTAGAACTGTGCTCCAGAGCGTGTGCAATGGCTGAGTTTCTGTAGTAAATCACCAAGTGAATGTGAACCTATAACTTTTCAGGTAGCAGTTGAGCATATTAACAATTCTTATTATTCGAGGACTCCAAAACCAAGATTACCTGTTTGATGACAGCCAAACCAGATTATGCATCCTCATTGTGTTCTAGATGCTGTTAAAAATCCAGTGGAACCCCCATTAGTAAACATGTTTGTGCAGAGATTTTACACAGGTTCAGCCTCACTTTAAGGTAAATACCCAGATCTATAATCCAGTCAAATCTTAATTCCATGTTAGTTTCAGAACTGACTGGATCTTTCAGGTTTCCTCCAAACCAGGACATCTCAGAAGAAGATGGAGCTTTCAAGGTCATCCTAGAACTAAAATGACCTCAGTAACTGCAAAAAATCTTTTTATTATCTGAGGATTGGGGAATAAGATGGTTTATAATTATCTATGGAGTCCTAGTGTGGCGCTGTGGGATAAAGCACAGGAACGCAAGGTCAGTTTGAACTACAAGGTCGGCGGTTCAAACTCACCAGCCACTCCTTGGAAACCCTATACAGGGTTGCTATGAGGTGGAACTGACTGGACAACACTTAATAACGACAGCAGCATAATTATCTATGAATTTAATTTACATTAGGTTTATTTAAACCCACAAATGCTCTGACTGAGAACTCATCTGAAAGAATGCTTTTTCTGGGTTATAGGTTAAGAAAGAAAGATTTTGTGGCAACATGAAGTATCAATTTATTTTTTTATATGTTGAAGAAAGGATAAGAGAGGGGATAAGTGGGAGAAACGAGTTCACCGCAGGCTTCCACACCATTGCCAAATGTCTCTCTGGTGCTATAAGTCACTGGGTTAGACGGTGCGTTTCACTTTCTGGCTGATTTCAAGGGACCCCTGACACCATTTAGTTAAATCCACAATTTCAAAATCTTAAGAAGATAAAAGAAGTCAGTTGAAAAATACCACTACTTAAAAATGTAATCCCTCAATTTAAAGCTGTAACATTTACCCCACTGTTGGAAAGTGCTAATATTAAAGGCAACAACTTATCTTGAACTAAAATGAAATGAAAAACATCTGAAAATATAGCATTCTGTCAGCTAAACTTGGAATTAATATCTATTTACTCCTTAAAATCAATTTTTTAAAAGTTTTTATTATATAGACAGTTTTTAAGGCATGTTTAAAATGAAAATTCTAATTACTAATATTTTTCTAGTAGCCAAAACCTCTTCAGTAATTTAAAATGCTTCTTTATGAAAAAGTTAAACATGTATGTATGTATGTATTTGTATGGTGGTGGTGGTTGTGTGCCTTTGAGTCAGTTCTGACTCATAGCGACCCTGTAGAGGGTTTCCAAGGCTGAAAATCTTTTCTGGAGCAGAGAGCCCCGGCTTTCTCCTGAGGAGAATTCTGCTGGTGGATTTGAACTGCTGACCTTTCTGTTAGCAGCCCACAGCTCCTTCATGTATTTGTATAGAAAACTTTAAAAGAAATTATTAACAGTTCCTTAGGGTTGGGCCGGACATGTTGGAGAAAGGAAGAGGGAATTAGCTTTTTTTACTTTATATCTTTTGGTACACTCTAATTTTTTAAAAATTACATGAACATGTATTATTTTTAATAATTTAGGAAAACTATATAAAAATAATATTTTTTTAGCTTACATATGCAAAATCTTAATAGCTGTAAGTTTTGACCACTTAAGGTCTTATTTTGCTAAATCAAAGTATAATCACACATTAATAATATGCTTTGTATAGAACTCTATTCACATATATGCAAATGAACTGGGGGGGAGGGGAAGCCATCTGTTTACTGTAAGATCATATATGAGTGGACCCATAGCATGAGTGCCCTTGTAGAATAATCCAGAAAGTGTCAAGGGAGGAGAAGGGCTAGCAGGTATTTTCTAAGTAAAACATTTAGTTATGGAGAAATTTTCTGTTTCTACATATTTTTCTATTTCTTTATTTCAACATTTGATTATGAAAATTTTAAATAATTTCTCCTATCACAGTTCCTATTCATAAAGATAAAAAAAAATTGTAACAGGTGTTCAGAGTAATTTATTTTTCCCAAGAAATCTATTTGACTTACAGAATTAAACCTGCTTCCAGATATTAGCAGTCTCAATGTGAAGCTAAATCTCTTGGAAATTCCTGAAAGATTACTCTTTTTTTAAGTTGGTAAATACAGACATTTAGCACTTAATTATGTGATCATTTATAAATCCCAGGTTCATAACAGATGCATTTTACTCTATAACCTTAGGCAAATGATTGAAACTTACTAAGCTTCAGTTCCCTCATCTTTAGAATGAGGATCATAACAGGACTCAGTTCCTAAGGTTGTCACGAGGATTTATATGATAATGCCTATAAGTGCTTAATGTGGTCTGTGGCGCACAGTAAGTACTGAGTAAACATTAGCTGCTATTTTACTTGAATTGACACTATTGTTTTAATGATTTTCTTATTTACCAACACTGTTTTGAAATATTTACTATTTTCCCTATATTCATATTACTTGTTTAATTTTAACTATCAGAAAATTAATCTCATCTTTTCTGCAATGTTACACAAATCAAGCCAATTGTGAGGTACATTTATTTCAATTCCTGTAATTTAATATACATCATTTGTTGTTGTTCAGTGCCATCGAGTCGGTTCCGACCCATAGCGACCCTGTACAGGGTTTCCGAGGCTATAAATCTTTACGGGAGCAGAAAGCCTCATCTTTCTCTCACGGAGCGGCTGGTAGTTTCGAACTGCTGACCTTAAGGTTTGCAGGCCGATTCATAACCACTACACTACCAGAGCTCCTTATACATCATTTAGGTAACGTTTATTTTGTTCTCAGTAGTTAAGTACTACTAGAAATACAAATCCATGTTAGAAAGGATCTTGCCTGAACATAATTCTGAAACAGCTGCTTGTTGACAGAGAGGGATTTCAACAACTGAATTTCTAAAGTGCTAGTTTTCCACAAAATGAAAGCAGTCTCCTATCTCACACTCTAATGCATTATTGTGGGTTTAAAAATAATCTCAGAGTACAAACGAAACCAACCGGATTGCTGCATTAATATTATCTTATATTAAATTATGTTGACTTTCTCATTTGAATTTTGAAGATGGAACTTGTGCATTGGCCTAAAACTAGTTGAGTTGATTTTAATAAAATGAGTATTTAAACAGGAGGCACATTTTTTACTGTTTCTGTCTAACTCAAGCCCTGTGCATTGTGAAGTTCCAATAGAAAGCCATCTGTACCGTACCTTGATGAGGTTGTGTCCCACAGCGTAGACAGCTGCGACCTTTCCCTTTTCTCCAGGGGCATGCATACCTGTACCATACCCATGCCAAGCAATGAGATATGGGTTGTGAATTGTAATCCAGTATTTGACGCGGTCCCCAAACATTTGGAAACAGTATGTGGCATAGTCATTGAAGAAATCTATGATGCTTTCATTTTTCCACCCCCCATATTTTTCTTGTAAAGCCAAAGGCAAGTCCCAATGGTATAAAGTAACTACAGGTTCAATGTTTCTGAGAACTAGAGCATCGAGAAGATGGTTATAGTACTGGAGACCTTTTGCATTGGCAACTGTTACTATTCCATCAGGGAAGAGTCTTGGCCAGGAAATTGAAAACTGATAAAAAGAAACTCCTAAAAAATCCAGAGCCAATAAGTCTTTTTCCAGAAAAATGTAGCTGTCACTGGAACCATGTGTGCTATTGACATTTTTCAGGTGTGTATGGATGAACTGATCCCATATAGAGGGTCCTTGTCCATCCGTCTTCCAATTCCCTTCCACTTGAAAGGCACCAGTCCCAACACCCCAGAAAAATTTTTTAGGAAAAGTGTCATAGAGAAACAGCTGACTTTCATTTACCGGACTAAAATGAGGCTTTTTAGACCAGGCAGATCTTCCGTCTCCAGAGAGTCCAGTAACAACAGCTCGTAGAAGAATGAATACTGACAGGATGACAGATCTTTGCAGTTCCCCGTTGGACATTGTTTTCCTCTAGTGTGTGTTCGTCGGTGCTGAAGAAAATCCATTCATTCCCTGGAGATCTTGCCACACAGCCTTACTTCATTTGCCACGAACTGCTGGACTGTCTTATCAAGCAAGCTTCAGTAAAAGCTTGTGATTGTAAAGCTCTGTCAATGATTAGCCTGAACTGTTGAGACTTAGGATGGGTCATAGAGAGCAACTGAATTTGAGGGAGGTGGCCCTATTCCAGTCACCAACATGTTTAGTTCTCTCTCATTATGGAAAAATGAGATGAAAATGCATCAGTGACAATCGTTTGATTGTGTAACTGCAACACACAAAAGCAACAAATCCAAGTCAATGAAAAATGCCATATTTTCTGTGTAGTGTTCCACATTGACCCAAGTCTTTTCTGAATGTTTAGAATAAGATACAAACCTATTCTAGTTCTGTTATTTCTTGCATAGTAATATTATTGGTTTATATTTCAGAAAAGAAATCTTATATACAGGTGCATTGCATTTTTAGATACCAGTAGTAGTTACAAACAAAATATTATTCTTCACAAAAATGAAAACACATGCAAAAATAGTCTTAATAAATGTGTGACCTATTTTTAGAAAATTATACAAATGTATTGATAGATTTGAAAACACTTGAATGAAGAATTATAATATTTTCTAAATGGAACAATTTAATTTAGAAATTTTATGCAGTTCTCATTAAAATCTCAAATCTCCAATTTTAGCTTAAAAAATGATTAAGCTAAAAAATTACCTAATTATTGTTGTTGTTGTTAAGCGCCGTCAGGTAGGTTCCTACTCAATAGGGACGCTGCATAGGGTTTCCAAGGGTTTGAACTTCACACTGACCTAGTGGTTAACAGTCCAGTGCTTTTCCAACAGTGCCACACCAGTTATTAATAGGTAATAATTACAAAACACACACACACACAAAAAAAACAAAACCCAAATCTGAAAATCAGTGAAAGTAAAAAGGACATTCAGATAGTAAAACATAGGAAACCATGACAATTTTAGACAGCATGATTCCGAAACACGACAAAAATAAGAAAATACTACACAGAATTTAGAGCCGCCAAATAAACCTTGAGAAAATGAACACTTTTAGATAGTTGAGGTTGTGCATATCAAAGAGAGGCTAAAAACACAAAAACAAACCCATTACATGGAGTGGATTCCTACTCATAGCGGCACTCGAGGACACAGCAGAACTGCCTCACAGGGTTTTCAAGATTGAAACCTTTATGGAAGCAGACTGCCACATTTCTCCCACAAAACAGTGGCATTCAAATCACCACCCTGTTTGTTCTTTGCTGAGCACTTGACCACTGTGTCGCCAGAGCTCCTTAAGGAGAGGCATCGTAGTTAATAGTTTAGTCTTTGGAGCTAAACTGAGTTTAAATACAGCTGTGTTCCATGGGACAAGTTATTAAAGCTTCTGAACTTCAGTTTTATCTTTTGTATGAAAAGCCATAATAATGGTATCGACTTTGTGGATAAGCCACACTATTTGAGACATTTCAACAAATGGGCACAAGGCTGAAAGTGCTCACTTAGCTATGTCAAGAAATTTAAAAGACCTGGCCAACTGACTGGAAGAGATCCGTGTTGTGCCCTCACAATTAGATCAATATCATGACAGAGAAAAGATTGAAATTGTCAACACTGAGGAAGCAGCAGTCAAGAAATCAAATGACATACTCCATGGGCTGCTACAATGGGCTCAAACATGCGGATGGTACAGGACCAGGCAGTGTTTCGTTCTGTGTTACATAGGGTTGCTATGAGTCCGAACCAGCTTGGCAACACCTGAGAACAACGTCATGGATTACTGTATTATATAATTTAACACATGTAGCTCACGTACAAGAGACTGGTGAATAATAAGTGTTCCATACATGTTACTTTTAACTTTAATCTGAAAGGGGAAGATTACAAAGTGTTGCTAGTTTATAGCATAAAAGGCACTTTGTTCTGGCTCCTGTCTACATTTTTAGTTTTATTGCTCATCAGTTCACTAAATACAACACCCTTCTTTTCAGTCATGTTTCTACCACGCGTCTGTCAGTTTGTCATACTGTGGTGGCTTTTGTGTTACTACTAAGATGCTGGAAATGATGTCACCATATTTCAAATACTGTCAGGGTCACCCACAGAGGTCATGTTTCTGAAGAATTTCCAGACTGAAACAGACCAAGGAGAAAGGCAATGAAAACTTTATGGATCACAAGAGAACATTGTCCTATTTGCTTGCTTTGGACGTGTCATTGTTGTTGTTAGGTACCATCGAGTTGGTAATGACTCATAGGGATCCTATGCACAACAAAACACTGCCCAGTCCTACACCAACCTCACAATCATTGCTACATTTGAGCCCATCGCTGCTGCCACTGTGCCAATCCATCCCTTTGGGGGTCTTCCTCTTTTTCTCAGATCCTCCATTTTACCAAACATGATATCATCCTCCGGGGACTGGTCCCGCCTGACAATATGTCGGACGTGTGGGAGACAAAATCTGCCATCCTGGCTTCCAGGGAGCATTCTGTACTTCTTCCAACACAGATCGGTTTGTTCTTTTAGCAGTTCATGGTACTTTCAATAGTCTCGTCCAACACCATAACTCAAATGCATCAATTCTTCTACAGTCTTCCTTACTCACTGTCCAACTTTTGCATGTATATGAGGTTATTAAAAAATACCATGGCTTGGGTCAGGCACACCTTAGTCCTCAAACTGACATCTTTGCTTTTCAACACTTTTAAAGAGGTCGTGTACAGCAGAGTTTCCTAATGCAATGTCGTTTGATTTCCTCACTGCTCCTTCCATGAGTGTTGTGGTTGATCTGAGCAAAATTAAGTTTTGGACAACTTCAATCTTTTCTCCATTTATAATGTTATTTATTGGTCCATTGGTGAAGATTTTTGTTGTCTTTATGTTGAGGTCTTTGATCTTCATCATCAAGTATTTTAAATTCTCTTCACTTTCAGCAAGCAAGGTTCTATCAGCTGCAAATTGCATGTTGTTAACGAGTCTTACTCCAATCCTGATGCCACATTTTGTCTCATATAATCCAGTTTCGCAGATTATGTACTCATTGTTGTTACTATGTGTCGGTGAGTCGGTTCAACTCATAGAGACCTTGTATAGGGCTTCTGAGGAGTGGCTGGTGAACTTGAACTGCCAATCTTGTAATCCAGTGTCACACCTTGACTCCACGTGCTCATTGTTGTTGTTGTTGTTAAATCCTGTGAAGTTGATTCTGACCCATAGCAACCCTGTGTAAGGTTTCCAAGGAGTGGTGACTGGTAAATTTGAATCATTGACATTGCAGTTCAAACCGACTTTGCAGTACAGTTTATTAACCCATGCACCACACCAGGACTCCCTCATTCGGAGGGATTAATAGACAGAAAGGAGTCCTGGTGTGGCCCTGTGGGTGAATGCGCTGGACTGCAAAGTCGGTTTGAACTGCAAGGTTGGCAGTTCAAGCTCAGCAGCTGATCCTTGGAAACACTATACAGGGTCACGATGGGTCAGAACCGACTTGACAGTACTTAACAACAACAACAGATAGAGGAGGACACTTTATTTGGTAAAGTAGAGGGCCAGTAAGGACAAAGGAGCTCCATGAAATGGATTTGGCCCCAAAGCTGCAACAATGAGCTCCAACAGGTCTGAGAGCCTTGGCACCATTTTGTTCTGATGTACACACACAGCCAGGAGGTGGAGTCCCAATGGCAGCTGAAAACAAGAGACGACCTGCTCACTTCTATCATTGTATCTTGGTATATGTTGATGTCTCCACACTCTATGTTTTTCCCTCTCATGCAACCTAGTTTTCAAAACTCAGATAGTTTCTCTGGGGAGCCTTTCCCAAACCCAGGTTAGGTCTCATCTATGGTTTCATGGCAGCTTTATTAATGACACTTACTTTATGATGCAAAAATTTATATCTGTATTGTCTAGTCAATCTGTGATTTACTTATTTAGCAGTATTCGTGCCTTTTAGGTCCCCTGTTGAATATTTGGAGACAAGTCTGGGAGTTGGTGCATAGTTGTTGTTAGTTGCCATTGGGTCCCTCGACGACACCTTATCTGTAACAGGATGAAAA
>NW_006408748.1:1962114-1963653 GCF_000296735.1 Chrysochloris asiatica | reverse complement strand
GGTGCTTAACAACAATAACATATATACTTCTGCTCCTGCAAAGATTTAAAAAGCCCCTGAAAATCTATACAGGGTCACTATGAGTAGGAACAGACTCAAGGGCACTTAACAACAACAAAATATATACTCTAGGGAGTGTAGTGGTTCTGGACAATAAGCATCAGACTGCCAATCACAAGGTTGGTGGTTTGAGCACACCAGCAGTTCTGCAGGAGGAAGATGAGGCTTTCTGCTCCCACAAGGATGTATAGTCTGGTAAACCCTATGTGTCAGAACCAACTTGACAGTACTTAACAACAACATATATACTGTGAGTCCTGATATGACGCTGTAAGATAAGCACTGGACTGCTAATAGCAAGGCTGTCGGTTCAAATTCACTAGTAGCTTCTCAGAAAGCTTATACTGATCCTACAGCACCACAGTCGTCGAATATTTAGCTGTTTGCACCACCTAGGGATCCTTCAAAGGAGCCTGGTGGAGCTATAGGATAAGCACTGGACTGCGAACCACAAGGCTGACAATTCAAACAACGCACCTGCATAGGACTCTTGGAGAACCCTATGCAGGCTCACTATGAATCAGAATCCACTTGATGGAAGTGGGTTTAGGGATCCTGAAAAAAAAAAAAGGTTAATAACTTTTGATTGAATGAATGGAATTAGGACAATTAATTGGCCATTTTTACAAGTAAGTTTTGTTTTGTTTTTTTAATAATACTTTATTTGTTACTGTTAAGTGTCGTGGATTCCATCTCAGGGTGACCCCATGTGACAGAGTAGAGCTACCCCAGAGGGTTTCCTGGGCTGCACTCTTTATAGAAGGAGTGCTGGTAGTGCAGGGGCTTAAGCACTTGGTTGCTAAGCACTCGATCTGCTTTACTGAGTTTACTGCTTCATGGAGAAAAATATGGCAGTCTGCGTCAGTAAAGATTATAGCCAAGATGAATCGGAATCGACTCCATGGCAACAAGTTTTTAAATCTTTATGGAAGCAAATCGCCGGGTCTTTTTCCAAGCAGAACAGCTGGTGATGTCAAACCTCCAGACTCTTAGTGACTAGTGGAGCACTTAAACTATTGTGTTACCGGGATTCTTTCAATATTATATAAACCATGAAATAACTCATTTCATGAAATGTAGTCACCAAGGTGTTCAAAGAATATGCTTGTATACCCTCAAAACCCCAAAGCTGTTGATACTGATCCTATAGGACGGAGCTGAACTGTCTCATAGAGTTTCCAACGCTGCCCCATAGGGTTTTAAGGAAGCAGACAGCTTTGTCTTTCTCCTGCAGAGTGACTGGCAGATTTAAACTGATGACCTTTTGGTTAGCAGTTGAGTGCTTAACCACTGTGTCACCATCAAAATCCTTAAGATGAGAAACCAACTGAAAAAGCCAGGACAATAAGTTGAACAATCACTATCTTAGAAAGAAGTAAAAAGAGCGCTAATCAATATATACAAAGTAACCACATCTTACTATATTGTGTTTGGATAATAACACAATGGTTACTGTTACTTTCCTTCATATATATATAT
>NW_006408748.1:1955406-1960264 GCF_000296735.1 Chrysochloris asiatica | reverse complement strand
ATAATCAATGTAATGAAACAAGCTATATGAATGGTTGAATGTGAAGCTGATGATGTGCCCTGTAAACTTTCACTCAATCCAAAATAAAAACATTTAATTAAAAAAAAAATTTCATATGAGAAAGTAAAGGAAATGGATAGTTGTTAGGGTGAGTTCATTACACTGATTAAATCAGGAAATACAATATGTACATAAAAAATACTATGTTGGCAATGACAATACTGAGGCTTAATTCTCAAGTACTTATGGGAATAGATGATAAATTTATAAAATATTTAGCAGAATTTAGTGAAACAGGTTAGGGGTTTCGCCGTTTCTAAACATTAAACATTTGCTAAATATTTTACTGCCTTAAGGTCCCATATTCAGTTCTAGGAGGGGAAACAAATACCAATACAAGCTGTGAGTCTCTGCTCTCAAAGAGTTTACAGTTTTGTAGAAGAGAAAACAATGACAATGATAAAATACTAAAAAATTTCAATAATAGTATATTTAAAACACCACTTCATAACACTTGATACAACAATAGAATTTTGCAGCTGGAAGGAATCTCTGAGATCATCTCGCATAGTCCTTTATTTTATAGATGAAGATTTTGAGACCAAGATAGCACAGATGAGAATTTTTTTCATATGATCATTCTTTTTTTCATTAATTTAACAAATACTGAGTATCTTCTATGTGTCAAGCATTTTCTTAGGTATTGAGATCTGACTCCTGGTGTGGCTCTGTAGGATTGGCACTGGACTGAGAACCACAAGGTCAGCAGTTCAAACTCTCTAACTACTCCTTGGAAACCAGAGTTGCTATGAGTTGGAATCGACTCGATGGCACTAACCACCAAAACAACATGAAATTTATAGGAGGGATATATAGTACAGCTTGAATGATCGCTCTCTCTTTCTCTATTGTGTGTAAAGGTGGAAGAAGGAGCCTGGAAAATGAAGAATGACAAGGAAAAGCGAAGAGAGAAAGAGGAAGGGAAGACAGACCATGCAGATGGGGTAGTATATTTGACATCAGAGTTTAAAAACATTTGGCAAGTGGTTCAGCATACCAGGTCATAAGAGATAGTAAAGAATGGCAAGAAACGAGGTTGGAGATTGTTGTTGTTGTTAAGTGCCATCGAGTTAGTTGGTTCTGACCCATAGCAGCCCTGTATAGGGTTTCCAAGGAGTGACTGGTGAGCTTGAACCGCCAACCTTGTTGTTCAAATCGACTTTGCAGAGACATGAAGGACTTCATGAACTATGTTACTGGAGTGTGAGCTTTATGTTGAAAAATGTAGGCAGTCACTGAAAGATTTTAAGCCAATAGACATTTTACAGTGAGACTATATACAAATAGATGCAAAAATACTAAGTCAAGGTTCAAATAGAAGGTCATTTGTCACACATATGTAGACGTTCTTGGTTAACAAGTGGCTTTTCTTCACGCAGTGACCAGGAATCCAGGCTGCTTACGTCTTGTGGCTTAGATATCTCCCTAGCAATTCACAGTCATTTGCACCTAGCAGGTAAAAGTGGAAAGAGGGTAGAAAAGGCATGCTTACTTTTTCAAAGTTTTGGCCTAGAAGTGATGTACATAATTTCTATTCACGTTCCATTGAAGACAACTGGTCATCAGGCCCCCACTAGATGTAAGACGGACTGAAGATACAGTCTGCACAGTAACTCCATGCTCTAGTCTACACTCCAGGCTGTGGAAGAGGAGCATGCATTTTGGTCTTCTGCTAGCAGTCTCTGCCCCAACAAGAGAGTGACATGGTCACATTGACATTTTGGAAGAATCCCTCTGGCACTGAGTGAGGGGAGTGGGTAAAGGGGAAAAGATGAGTCCGGGTCAATTGTTAGAAGACCTTCTGGTATTCTGAGTGAAAAAGGACGGGACTTGAACATGGCAGTGACAGTGGGAATGGAGAGAAAGACACAAGTTCAAGAGCAATAACCTAAATTGAGTTGATTCTGACTCATCGTGACCCTGTAAACGGAGTAGAAATGACCCATAGAGTTTCCAAAGCTGTAAATCTTTACGGAAGCAGACTGCTACAGAGCAACTGGTGAGTTCGAACTACTGACTTTCGGTTAGCAGCTGAGCACTTGAACTGCTGCAGTACTGGGCCTTCTGAGAATATCGATAGGTCTCAGTAATCAATTGGATGATGAGATTGAGTTTAGAAGAGGAAAGAGTCAATGATAAACCCAATTTCTGATTTGGGTGACTGGATGACAATTTTTTCCCTTTTGAAATTAAGATCTTGTGTGAGATACTTAAGGTTATTCTGCCATCCTGTTCCTCCTCAAATTTTCATCTACTCATCCGCTGGTAGAGCTTGCCAGCAGTCACTGTGATGTTTTCCTCACCGTGGTTTTCTATTTCCCTCATTGCTTCTACATTTATGAATTGAACTTTTTCTATAAGGACGAACTGTTCCTTCTTCCTTATTTATTTACATTACTATGAACTCATAATAATTCATATCTTTATTTTATAATATTCATTATAATATAATCCTATCATCAGTTGATGTGGTGCTGTGGGTTAACGCACTGGACTGCAAAGTCGATTTGAACTGCAAGGCCGGTAGTTCAAGCTCACCAGCCACTCCTCAGAAACCCTATGCGGGATCTATATGGGTCTGAACTGACTCGATGGCACTTAACAACAACAACATCATTAGTTTGTTGCTCAAATGGATCCAGTTTTGTCCATTGGGAGCTTCTTCAATTTGGGCTCCTGTGTCCTTTTGAAATGCCCCCAACCTTTTCTGACTAGTTCCTTATTTTTTAGCATCACAAGATTTTTTTTTCTCAGCCCTGGAATCAACTGGTGCTCTAAGTTCCTTTAATTCCAACCTTTAGAGACCAATATCTGGGAGCTGGAGTCCTGGTGTGGCACTGTGGGATAATGCGCTGGACTGCAAAGTCGGTTTGATCCACAAGGTGGGTGGTTCAGATTCACTTGGAAACTCTATACAGGGTCACTAGGGGTCGGAATCTACTCAACAGCACTTAAGAACTACAGCAGTATCTGGGAGCTAGGTATACTCATAGCTACCGGGATGTTATTACTTAGAGCTTTGTAGTGGACAGAAGTAGGACATCTGTGTATGTTTATTAACCTATGCACATGCACATAGCTACACTTATTTCTATATCTATTGATCAATCAGTTGACCTATACACATATTAAAAACTATGTGTTTACACTGATATCATTATCTTCAATCTAATATTGAGTTCATCTTTGAGAAAATACTTTGAAGTCTTCTTGATAGCATTAAAGAAGTGACAAGGAATTACAAGTCCAAAACTGAGGTGAACATGAAAATCAAGTGAGGTAAATGAGCATAGAAGTCTCTTTGACCTCGCTTTTCAATAAATGGTACTTCTTTAAGTGCCGTTGAGTTTGTTCCAACTCATAGCGACCCTGTATAGGGTTTCTGAAACTGCAAATCTTTGTGGGAGCAGAAAGCCTCATCTTTCTCCTATGCAATGGCTCATACAGAGCTCTGTGCTCCCAAATGGAGCTTGTAAAGGACATTAATTTGAACTACTACCTTTTGTCATACAGAAAACTAAATTAGTCTAATTAAAAACCTAAGTGTAAAAGGCAAGATCATCTTCTAGAAGATATACAGGCTAGAGGAACAGCCTTAGAAACTGTCCCAGAAGCAACAGCATGGAGAACCAGCATCGTTCTTGAAATAGAAGCCCAGATGTGGAGGCTGATCCTGCAGGAGAAAAGGGTTCATCATGGTGGGTGATCTGGGGTGGGAGACGAACATGAATGGATCTTTAGGGTCCTGAGTTTTTGCCAAGGATAGTAAAGGAGAGTTGCATATCTAAGAACCTAAAGCGACTTCTGTATAACAAACAGCCAAGTGTTGAAGTGCTCCATGCCACCATTGTCGTGTTAGATAGAGTGGAGTGCCTTCTGTTCAAGTGAACAATGATAAAGCCATAGAGCATGATTTGAAACCTGAGTTCGTTTGTCCCTGAACAGACCAAATGAGCACACTTTCAAAAGGTAAAGGTATTATATCTCCAGTAAGGGTTGTTGTTGTTGTTAAGTGCCGTTGAGTCTATTCTGACCAATAGCGACCCTGTTTATGGTTTCCGAGGATCAGCTGGTGAGCTTGCACAGCAGACCTTGCAATTCAAATGGCTTTGCAGTCTAGCGTATTAACCCACAGTGCCACACCAGGACTCCTGTAAGGGTAGGTAGCTCAACGTAATCATGATGAATTTCATAGCCTTTGTAAGACCAATACAGGACTGATCATCAGAAACATTCTCCATCACGGTGGTGGTGGTGGTGGTTGTGTGCCATGGAGTCGGTTCCGACTCGTAGTGACCCTGTACAGGGTCTCCAAGGTTGTAAAATCTTTACAGAAGCAGAAAGCTTTATCTGCAGAAAGCCTCATCTTTCTCCTGCGGAACAGCTGGTAGTTTCGAACTGCTGACCATGAGATTAGCAGCCTGATTCATAACCACTACATCACCAGAGCTCCTTTACTATGCAAGTTCCTTAATCAGATAGTGGCTTTGATGTGTACCTTATCTTCATTATGCCAAACACAATACCAACCCAGCTATCTTTAGACCACAATACTTCTATCTGTTTACTAAAGGGAGGTTCCCTGTTTCTAATTTATACTAATTAAAAAGCCTATAGATATATCTTTTTTGTTGTTGTTGCTTTGAATGATCAATTGCTGTACTATCTTGCTTCAGTCTTTTCTTATCTAATGATACCTGGGAACACCACAAAAATGGTTCAAAATGGTTGGTGCTGTTCATATCACAGCACCAAATATGTTGTTGTTTTTGTTGTTAGGTGCCATTGAGTCGGTACC
>NW_006408748.1:1953168-1954215 GCF_000296735.1 Chrysochloris asiatica | reverse complement strand
TTTCTGTATTACCTTTAGTAAAATTTTACTCGCATAGGAAATCAAAGTGATTGTCTGATGATTTCTGCATTCCATTGGGTCAGCTCTCTTTGGAATTGGGCACAAATATGGATCTCTTCCAATCAGTTACAGAAGATTGGTACCTGAAATATATATAGAAATACAAATCAGTTAATAAAAAGATAGAGAAATAAAAAAATTGACAAAAGACTAAAAAGTGCTTTACAAAAGGAGTTATTCAAATGGTTGGTAAACATGAAAAACATTCAGTTTCATCAAGGAAGTACTAATTAAAACTAATTTGTGAATGTGTGATGCTGCTGCAGGAAAAGCACTGGACCACAAGATAGGTTTGAACTACAAAGTCAGTGGTTCAAACTTACCAGATGCCCCTTGGAAACCCTATAGAGCGTCGTATGAGTCAGAAGTGACTCCGTGGCACTTACCAACAACAACATCCTAAGTTATACATTTTGTTGTTAAGTGCCTTAAGTCAACTCTGACTCATAGCAATCCTGTACAGGGTTTCCTAGGAGCAGCTGGTGTGTTTGAACCACTGACCTTGCAGTTCAAATAGCTTTGCAGTCTGGCACATTAACTCACAGTGCCACACCAGGACATGTGCACTATACTGTATGTGTATCACACTTGAATACATGTAAATTATGCAAAAAGTTACTAGATTACAGCAACCAAAACTGCGTATTGACAGTGATGCTAGCAGTGACTTGTGTGTTTCTGTGATGATGGAAGCTATACCACTGATATTTCAAATACTAGTAGGGTCACCCATGGTGGACAGGTTTCAGTAGACCTTCCAGGCTAAGAACAAACTAGAAATAAAGAATAGGAGATCCACTTCTAAGGGATTGTTACTGTTGTTATTAAGTGCCGTTGAGTCGATTCCAACCCATAGAGTCCCTGTATAGGGTTTCCAAGGGGCAGCTGATGAACTTCAACCACCGACCTTGCGCTTCAAGCTGACTTGGTAGTCCAGTGCCTTAACCCACAGCACTACACCATTGTTGTTGTTGTTGTTGTTAGGTG
>NW_006408748.1:1950643-1952208 GCF_000296735.1 Chrysochloris asiatica | reverse complement strand
AAGTAAAAGAACTGAACAGGAAATTTCAAAGGACAGCTCAAGAAGAAAAAGTCAAGTATTTTGATGAGATGTACAAATACCTAAAGTTAGAAAACCAAAAAGGAAGAACAAGTTCAGCATTTTTCAAGCTAAAAGAATTGAAGAAAAAGTCAAACCTCGGGTTGCAATATTGAAGGATTCTATGACAAAATATTGAATGACACAGAAAACATCAAAAGAAGATGGAATAATTGGCACAATACACTACACAAAGTTCATGTTCTACATCCTACTTTGGTGAGTAACATCTGGGATATTAAAAGCACATGAGTGGCTGTCTAATATGCAATTATTGGTCTCTCCATGTGAGGAAGAAAGAAGAGTGATGAGAATTGAAGATGCTTGGAACCGACTTTTTCCAATGGACTAATGGAACATGTGAACATTAGTCTCCACGACCCTCAGACCAGAAGAACTAGATGGTGCCCAGCTGCCACTACCACCTACCCTGAATGGGATCACATTAGAAGATCCTGGATAAAGCAGCACAATGTGTGGAACAAAACTCAAAATTATTGAAAAAACAAAAAGACCAGATTTGCTGGTCTGAAAGAGACTGGAGGAACCTGAGACTTTGACTCTCGACTACCTTTCAGGTCTGGAAAGGAGCACCCCTCTTTCAACCAAGTAGTAGGGGGATTTAGGGGGAATGACAACAGTGGTAAGATATATTCACTATGAATGATAAAACAGTTAATCATTCAATATTGAGGGAGCAGCATGTACCTAAGGACAATGGCAAGAAGGGATGGGAAAATAGATGAAAGGGACATAGGAGCCACAGAGAGGAAGCAGATGACTGCTGTTCCATGGAGGGGATTGCAATCATTGAGATGAAACGAAGTGTGTTGTTTGTTGAATGTAAAATTGATGATCTTGTCTGTAAACCTTCACTTAATTCACAATTAAAAAAAAAAAAAAGATATTCCTTCAGTCAGTGAGTATACATACGCATATCAAACTCAAAGGTATTGAGCTTCTGAGAGTTAAGTAAGATTCATGTATATGAATGAGAAATAAATACACTGTTTTGTTAGACTTCTTGGACCAGCAGCTAGCATATAATTTTATTTTTTGTTAATAGAAAATAAAAAGACACTTTAGGAGATCACAATTGATTGCATTTGCAATGAATACTTCATTTATGTGGTTTACTAACAGAAACAACCACTCGTCTGTCAGTTTGTCATATTGTGGTGGCTTGTGAGTTACTGTGATTCTCAAAGCTATGCCACTGGTATTTTCAATACCAGCAGGATCACCCATTGTGGACAGCTTCCAGATGAAGACAGACTAGGAAGAAGGAGAGATGAACTACTTCCAAATATTTAGTCACTGAAAACTTTATGAATAGCAGAGAAACTCTGTCAGATATAGTGCAGGAAAATGAGTCCCTCAGGTTGGAAGGCACTCAAAATGCGACTGGGGAAGAGCTGACTCCTCAAAGTAGAGTTGACCGTGATGTCGCGAATGGAGTAAAGCCCGTGGTAGTAAACCCCATGGGACCTTAATTTGCTGATGGGGCA
>NW_006408748.1:1946051-1948715 GCF_000296735.1 Chrysochloris asiatica | reverse complement strand
TGTGCATAGGGTCGCTATGAGTCAGTACCAACTTGATGGCACCTAACAACAACAAGAACAACAACTAAAAGAAAAGCAAAGAGAAAAGATGGAAGGAATGTTCAGGGTCACTTACAAACAAAAGTTGGCTGAAGAGAATTCAAAAATGGCTGCAACAATACTCGAACAGAGAACTATCAGAAATTCAAGCTGGATTCAGAAGACGTGGAACAAGAAATATCATTGCTGATGTTAGGTTGATCTTGACTGAAAGTAGAGCATACCAGAAAGATGTTTACTTGTGCTTTATTCACTATGCAAAGGTTGTTGACTGCGTAGATCATGACAATCTATGGACAATATTGATAAGAATGAGTATTCCAGAACACTTGATTGTGCTCATAAGGAACCTATATACAGTCCAAGAGGCAGTCGTTCCAACATTCTTTGGACATGTTATTAGCAGGGATCAGTCCCTGAACAAGGCAATTATTCTTGGTAAAGTGCAAGGTAAGTGAAAAAGAGGGAGACCCCAGACCCCCAACAAGATGGATTGACACAGTGGCAGCAGCAATGGGCTTAAGTGTAACAACAATTGTGAGGATGACCCAGGACCAGGAGGCATTTCATTCTGTTGTGCAAAAGGTCACTAAGTGCTGGAACCAATTCAGTGGCACCTAACAGCAACAACTTTTGGAGGAAGCTCCATACTGGTTTCCACAGTGATTGCATCATTTTATAGTCACAACAGCAGTGTATGAGTGTCCCAGTCTCTCATAAATTTGTTGTTTCTGAGTTTTTAAAAAACTTTTTATTTATGTTCCACCACTTGTCTGTCAGTTTGTGTGCTGTGGTAGTTTGTGTGTTGCTGTGACTGGAAGCTATGCCACTAGTATTCTGAATGCTGGCAGGGTCACCCATGGTGAACAGATTTCAGTTAAGCCTCCAGACTAAGGCAGACTTGGAAGAAGGAGAGGCAGACTTCTTGCCAATGATTAGTCACCAAAAACCTTATGAATAACAGTGGAACACTGTCAGCACCAGAATATTGAATATTGAAATGTGATGAATACCACCAGAATACTGTCAGATATAGTGTCATAAGATGAACCCCTCATGTTGGAAGGCATTCAAAGTATGACTGGGGAAGATCTGCCTCCTCAGGAAAGGTGTGCACCAGAGTTGTATTTTTTCACCATAGTTATCCAATATGCATGCTGAGCAAATACTACGAGAAGATGGAGTATGTGAAATAGAACGTGTCATCAGTATTGTAGGAAGACTCATTAACAACCTGTGATATGCAGATGATTAAACTTAGCTTATTGAAAGTGAAGAAAGAGTACTTAAAATATTTGCTGATGAAGACCAGAGATTACAGGATTCAGTATGGTTTGCACCTCAATGTAAAGAAAACAAAAATCCTTACCACTGGACCAATAAATAATATCATGATAAGTGAAGAAAAGATTCCATCAACACTCATAGAAACTACAGTCAGGAAACCAAATGACATTGAAATAGACAAATCTGCTGCACAAATGTTGAAGAGCAAAAATTTCAATTTCAGGAGTAAGGTACACCTGACCCAACCCATGGTTTTTTCAATAGCCTCATTTGCATGTGAAAGTTGGACAATGAATAAGGAAGACCATGGATGAATTGATGCATTTGAGTTATGGTGTTGGGAGATGAATATTAATGGTACCATGGACTTCCAGAAGAACAAATATATCTGTGTTGGAAGAAGTACGATCAGAATGCTCTGTAGAAGCCAGGATAGCCAGACTTTGTTTCTCATACTTCGGACATATTACAGGAGGGACCAGTCCCTGGAGAAGACCATCATTCTTGGCAAAGTGAAAGGACAGCGATAAAGAGGGAAGACCCCAGTGATATGGATCGGCATAGTAGCAGCAACAATGGGCTCAAGCGTAGCAGCAATTGTGCATATGATATAGGACCAGGCAGTGTTTCATTGTGTTGTACATAGGGTTGTTATGAATCGGAACCAACTCAGTGACACTTAACAACAATATTAATGTTGGGGTGAGATGATATCACATTTGTGTTTTAATATGCATCTCTCTAATGACTAATGGAGTCAGTGGGATATGCACTGGATTTCGAACCACAAGGTCAGCAGTTTGAGACCACAGTCACTCCTTGGAAGAAAGATGAGGCTTTCTGCTCCTGCAAAGATTTACAGCCTTGGAAACTCTATACAGGGCCGCTGTGAGTCAGAATCAACTTACCAGCAATGAATAACTAGAACAAATGGAGTGCTAGTGTGGTGCTGTGAGATAAGCACTGGACACTTAACTGCAAAGTTGGCAGTTCAGGCCCACCAGCCTCTCCTCGGCACCACACCTAACAACAATAATGGCTATGAAGGTCAGCATTTCTTCATGTTTATTGGCCAACTTATACCTTCTTTGGTGAAGTGTCCATTTATGTTCTCTGCCCATTTTTTTCATTGGATTATGTGTCTTACTCATGTTTAGTTGATGTTTTCAATAAATTTAAAAGATTAATCCTTTGACCAATATGCCATTGCCATTTTTTTCTTCTTCTTCACAGTTATGGGAGTTCTCTTTTGGTGAAATCTTTTGATGCACATATGCATCTAATTTTTAGGAGATCTCAGTCTCAGTTTGTCAGTCATCTAGTTTTTTTTTTTTTTTT
>NW_006408748.1:1938497-1944293 GCF_000296735.1 Chrysochloris asiatica | reverse complement strand
AATGAAGCACAAGTAAATATCTTTCTGGTATTCTCTGCTTTCAGTCAAGATCAATCTGACATCAGCAATGACGTCCCTAGTTCCACGTCTTTTTCTGAATCTGGCTTGAGATTATGACAGTTCCCTGCTGATGTACTGTTGCAGCCAATTTTTAATTATCTTCAGCAAAATTTTACTTGTATGTGATATTAATTGTTTGTTTGATGAGCTCCACATTCTGTTGGGTCACTGCTCTTTGGAATGGATACAAATATGGATCTCTTCCAATCAGTTGGCCAGGTAGGTGTCTTCAAAATTTCTTGGCATAGATGAGTGAATGCCTCCAGTGCCACATCAGTTTGTTGAAAGATTTCTCTTTGTTTTCCACCAAAGCCTTCAGCACACCTTGGACTTCTTCCTTCAGTACTATTGGTTCTTGATTATATGGTACATCTTGAAAAATTTGACTATCAATCATTTCTTTTTGTACTTTGATTCTGCAGATACCTTTTTTTTTTTTTTTTTCCACATGAAATTTTTATTTGTAACGTGATTTCTGTATAGGAACAGGAGTAATCCTTTTACAAATAAAACTGGTTACTAGAAGAAACAATGGCAAAAGCAAACTGGTATTTGATGTCAGTTTTGATACTAGTGAATCCATAGGAATTTAAGCTTCAAATCCAGACAAGAAGTTTGTTACAATCTCTTTCAGCTTTGCATCAGACTGTTGTGAGATCTTTCATTCAGCCCTGCTATTGCCCAACAGGGCCTGGTGTTGGCTGATGACATGAGATAAGAAAGCATTCTCTAACTTTGTGATCTTGCTGGGCTCTAGTTTATCAAGATACCCCCTTACACCAGCACAGATGACAGCCACTTGTTCTTCAATAGCCATGGGAGAGTACTGTCCTTGCTTCAGCGGCTCAGTCAGGTGCACACCACGACTCAGGAGTTGTTGCACAGCAGCATCAAGGTCAGAACCAAACTGGGCAAAAGCAGCAACCTCACAATACTGTGCCAATTCCAGCTTTATGATACCTGCCACCTGTTTCATGGCCCTGGTTTGTGCAGCAGACCCGACGCAGGACACAGACAAACCAACATTAATGGCAGGGTGAATATCTTTGTAGAACAATTCTGTCTCCAAGAAGATCTGTCCATCAGTTGTGGAAATGACATTGGTGGAATATAAGTGGACACATCACCAGCTTGTATTTCCATGACTGGTAAAGCGGTCAAGGAGCCACCACCAAAAGAATCATTCATCTTGGCTGCTCTCTCCAGCAGATGGGAGTGCAGGCAGAACACATCGCCGGAATAGGCCTCACAACCAGGGGACTGGCGCAGCAGCAGAGACATCTGATGATAAGCCACAGCCTGTTTGGATAAGCCATCATAGATGATCAAAGCATGCTTGCCATTATCCCTGAAATATTCTCTCATAGAACAGCCAGAATAAGGAGCCAGGTACTGAAGTGGGGCAGCGTCAGAGGCAGTAGCTGAAACCACAGTGGTGTACTTCATGGCATCTCCATCTGTAAGTCTCTTCACCAACTGGGCAACTGTGGATCTCTTCTGACCAATAGCAACATAGATACAGTATCGCTTCTTCTTTACATCAGTTCCTTCATTGAAGCATTTCTGATTAATGATTGTGTCAATAGCAATTGATGTTTTGCCAGTCTGTCGATCACCAATAATCAGCTCACGCTGGTCATGACCAATCGGCACCAAACTATCCACAGCCTTAATGGCAGTTTGCATTGGTTCACGCACAGAGATTCAAGGAATGATTCCAGGGGCTTTCAGTCCTACTCGCTTGCGGGTCTTAGAACCAATTGGACCCTTTCCATCAACGGCATTACCAAGGGTATCTACTACATGACCCAGCAGTTCTTCACCAACTGGGACATCCACGATGGCACCTGTCCTCTTCACGATATCTCCTTCCTTAATGAGCTTATCATTTCCAAACATGACAACACCAACATTGTCAGGTTCCAAGTTCAGAGATATGCCTTTTAAGCCAGAAGAAAACTACCATTTCTTCTGCTTGAACAGTCCTCAGCCCATGTACTCGGGCAATACCACCACTAATACTTTACACACGCCCAGTCTCTTCAAGGTCAACAGATGTATCAGCTCCAAGGATACACGCTTCAAGAATAGAGGACACCTCAGCAGTGCCACTCTTTTGAAGACAAGTGTTAGAGACATGGAGATTCCTTGAAGCAATGAAGGATGACCCAAAAGCATTTCTGGAGACCAGCCCGGCTCGCCGAGGAAGGACGCGGGCCACGTTCACAGCAACGCGCACGGAAGGCATCTTGGCAGAGTCTCCTCCAGTAGTTACTCTACAGCCGCAGCCTCCGGACTGACTTCTTCCGTCTTCTTTTGATGCTTTCTGCATCATTCAATATCTTGCCCATAGAATCCTTCAATATTGCAAGTCGAGATTTCAATTATTTCATAGATGCTTTCAGTTTGAGAAATGCTTAGTGTGTTTTTTCCTTTTGGCTTTCTAATTCATTATAGTTTTGCACATTTCATTACTGTAATTGATTCTGTTGGGTGAGCTCTCTTTGGAATGGGCACAAATGTGGATCTCTTCCAGTCAGTTGGCCAGGTGGGTGCCTTCCAAATATCTTGGCATACATGAGTGGCATCTTCTTGAGCTGCTCTCTGAAATTTTCTGTTCAGCTTTTAGCCTTTCTCATTTCTTACATTTGTTTTAGCATTTCTGTGCTGGAGAGCTAGTTTCAGAGTCTCTTCTGACATTGATTTTAATCTCTACTTTCTTTCCTGTCTTTTTAATGACATTTTGCTTTTTCCTTTATGATGTTCTTGATGTCATCCCACAGCTCTTCTGCTCTTAGGCCATACATCAAATGTGTTCTTGAGATGGTCCTTAAGTTCAGGTGAGACATGTTCAAGGTTATACTTTGACTCTCATGGGCTTGTTTTAGTTTTATTCAGCTTCAGTCTGAACTTGCATATGAGCAATTGATGGTGTGTTCCACAGACAGTGAAGTAGGTAGAATTCCTCAATTTCTTCATCGCTGGCTTTGGTGGTTGGTGTGTAAATTTGAATAATAGTCATATTAAGTGAGCCCTCATAAACATATGAATATTATCCTATCACTGACAATACCTTATTTCAAGATAGATCTTGAAAATTTTTAAAAATAGTAAATGTGATGCCATTCCTCTTCAATCTGTCCTTCTTGGTATAGACCAAAATTAGACCAAATTTCTAATACCAGTCCATTTCAGTTCACTGGTTCCAAGGATATCGATTACTTTCTGTTCCATTTCATTTAAAAATGTTCCAATTTTCCTAATATACATTCTAATCACTTATTCCATGTTCCATCCATTAATGGATATTTATACCTGTTTCTTCTCATGTGAGTCTTGCCAATAAGTAAATGAAAGTCCTGAAAGTTACTCCAACTACATCATTAAGCTGATTGTACTCTGAGGAGGCAGCTCTTCTTCGGTCATATTTTGAGCACCCAATCAACTTGAGGGCCTTGTCTTCTGGCACTATATCAGATAATGTTCTGTTGTTATTAATAACTTTTTCACAGGACAATTTCTGTAGCAGGTCTTTCTTAGTCTGCCTTAATCTGGAAGTTCAGATGAAACCTGCCCACTATGGGTGACCCTGCTAGTATTTGAAATACTAGTAACATAAGTTCCAGCAACTTAGCAACACTTAAGCTAGTATATTATGACAAACTGATAGAAGAGCAGTGGATGTCAACAAATTAATAAAACCATCAAAGAATTCAAAATCTGTTTATTTTTTTTCAATGATTTCTGTTGATATTTACCTATCAACCTATAATTAATTAGGGGCCTTTTGACTTCAATAGAAATATTAATGGCAATATTCAAATGCTACACAAACCTATAATACAAGGCTTGTCAAGTGGGAAAACTGTAGATACTTCTAAGTAAGAGATACCTTGAAGAATAGATATTTCTGTAACTTATATTTATTGAAATAGATTGTGAATTAAATTCTCTTGGGTCTCATTTTAGGCAATTTTGTTTACTATATTAAAGTAGAGCGAATATAAGAAGAGGTAAAATTCAATTTTAATTGTGAGTTATGTATGCTATTGTTGTTGTTGCTGTTAAGTGCTATTGTGTCAATTTCAACTTAGTGACCCTGTATGGGGTTTCTGAGGAGCAGCTGGAGGGATTTGAACCATGACATGTTGGTTTGCAGTCCATTGCTGATCCTACAGCGCCACATCAGGAGTCCATGGTATTGTTAGTTGCCATCAGGTGGATTCAAATTCAAGGTGATCCTCTGTGTGAGGCCTAGAATAATTTCATAGGGGTTTCACAAGTAGATCACCAAAACTATATTCCCAGTTACCTGTGAGTAAGTTCTAAATGCCAACCTTCCAGCCGGCAGTCTAGTACTTAACCATTTGTTCCAACCAGGATACAAGTTTTTATAGAATCACTACCATACTCATTAATAAGGAGCCCTGGGAGGATGCTAGGTTATTTGTTAGAACGCTAATTGCAAGGTCAGCACTTTGACTCCACCAGCCGCTCCATGTGAGAAAGATGAGGCTTTCTGCTCCGGTAAGGGTTTACAGCCTTGGAGACCCTATATGGGGTGGTTGTGATTCACATTCGACTTGGTTGCACACAATAACAGTAGCAGCATACTCATTACTATAACTATAGTTATGGTTTTTAAACAAAATAGCTGGGACATGTCTAGGGAATCCCAGGTATTAGTGATACACATTACCAATTACAGTGTTTACCACCATCCCAGAGCAAATAATAATTTTATATATGTGCATCAAGCCAGGTATGATATTTTAATATGTAGAGTACAAAGCACATGACCTTATTTGTCCTAAAACAAAGATAGCCTTGTATATAGCAGTTAGGATTCTAAATGGATATGCTAAATGTGTTATTTATATCTTCTTTGTGTTAATAAATCAGACTCTGTCTGAGTGAGATTTTCATAGCACATTTTAGGGAAGATGTGAGTTCATTCAAATTTCCTTTTCCTGTGTCTTTTCTATTCTGCCCTATATTAATTTATAAGATTAAAAGAAAATCTAACATAGTCTGTATAAACAGTGATGGTTACATTCAATTCTATTTATACCTTATGCTTACAAAAATGACTTGTGAGATTTTCAAAGAAGTTCAATAATACTTTTCTTTGCAAACATTGTTGAAATATGAGTGGGAATTCTAGGCATTCTTCATTATAGCATACCAGATTCTCAAGGGTGTTAAAAACATGAACTCGCTATGTATGTGACCATTCACAGTATAGCAGCAGTTTCCAAATAACTGAGGGTAGTTTCCTTTATTCTCTATGCCTCACACTCTTTCTATGAGACCAAATAAATCAATAAATAAAAGTCTTAGCATCAGCTGGAATTCTTGTCACTGTGTCGGAACACAGTGAATCTCTTAGGAAATGAATCTGTAATTAGAAATAATATGTTGTTGTCACTGTTTGGTGGAGCTGAGTTGGTTCTGACTCATAGAGGCCTTACATACAACAGAACAAAACACTGCCCGGTCCTGGATCAACCTCACAATTGTTGCACACTTGAGCCCACTGATGCTGCAATATTGCCATTCCATCACACTGGGGGTCTTCATCTTTCTCTGACCCTCCACCTTACCAAACATGATATCCTTCTCCAGAGACTGGTCCCTCCTGACAATATGTCCAAAGTATGAGAAACGAAGTTTGGCCGTCCTGGCCTCTAAGGAGCACTTTGGCTGCACTTCTTGCAACACAGATCTTTTGGTTCT
>NW_006408748.1:1934830-1937847 GCF_000296735.1 Chrysochloris asiatica | reverse complement strand
ACAACCCTGTAACACACCTTTCTTAATTTTAAACTATTCAGTGTTCCCATGTTCTGTTCTAACAACTGCTTCTTGGTCCATGTACAGAATCCTCATGAGCACAATTAAGTGTTCGGGAATACTCATACTTTGCAATGTTATCCACAGAGTGTCATGAGCTACATAATCGAAAGCCTTTGCATAGTCAATAAAGCACAAATAAACATCTTTCTGGTATTCTCTGCTTTCAGCCAAGATCAGCAATGATATCCTTCGTTCCACGTCCTCTTCTGAATCTGGCTTGAACCTCTGGAAGTTCTCTGTCAATGTATGCTTGCAGCCATTTCTGTATTAACTTTAATAAAACTTTACTCGCATGAGATATCAAAGAGATTATCTGATGATTTGCGCATTCCATTGGGTCACCTTACTTTGGAATGGGCACAGATATGGATCTCTTCCAATCAGTTGGCCAGATAGTTGTCTTCCAAATTTCTTGGCATAGATGAGTGAGTGCCTCCAGTGCCGCCTCACTTTCTTGAAAGATTTCCATTTTTATTTCATCAATTCCTGGTGCCTTGTTCTTTGCCAATTCCTTCAATGCACTTTGGGCTTCAGATAGCACCAGAATATTGAAACATAATGATGAGCATATCAGATAATATTACCAGAATATTAGCAGATATATTACCTGAAAATGAGCCCCTCAGGTTGGAAGGCATTCAAAATACGACTGGGATAGAGCTGTCTCCTCTAAGTAGTGTTGGCCATGATGATGAGAATAGAGTAAAGCTATCGGGACCTTCATTGGCTGATGGCACACAACTCAAAATGAGGAGAAATAGCTATAAATATCCATTGGTAATCAGAACACGGAATACACAAAGTATGAATCTAGGAAAATTGGAAACTGTCAAAAATGAAATGGAACATAGAAACATTGATATCCTAGGCATTCAAGAGGTGAAATGGGCTGGAATTGGCCATTTTGAATCTGACAATCACATAGTTTACTGTGCTAGAAATAACAAATTGAGCAAGGATGGTGTCGTATTCATCATCAAAAAGAACCTCTCAAGAGCTATGTTGGAGTACAATGCTATCTGTGATAGAATAATATCCATACACCTACAAGGAAGACCAGTTAATACAACCATTATTCAAATTTACTCACCAACCACTAAAGTCAGTGAAGATGAAATCTATCAACTTTTTCAGTCTGAAACTTATCAAACATGCAATCAAGATGTATTGATAATTACTGGTGATTGGAATGCAAAGGTTGGAAACATAGAGGAAAGATTAGTAGTTGTGAACTATGGCCTTGGTCATAGAAATGATGCTGGAGATCACATGATAAAATTTTGCAAGACCAATGACTTTTTCATTGCAAATATGTTTTTAATATATAAAATTAAACTATACACATGGACCTCATCAGACAGAATATACAGAAATCGAATAGACTACATCTGTGGAAAGAGACAGTGAAAAAGCTTCATATCATCAAACAAGGCTGGGGGTAGACCATGGAACAGACCATCAATTGTTCATTTGAAAAATCAGACTGAAGCTGAAGAAAATTAAAACAAGTCCATGACAACCAAACTGACTGTAATGAGTCAATTCCAACTCACAACGGCCCTATATAGGGTTTCCAGAACCTCATTTTTCTCCCACAGAGTGTCTGCCAGCCTTGTGGTTAGCAACTCTATGTCTAGCCCACAGTGCCATCTGGGCTCCTTAAAGAAAGAAAACGGGCATTAAAAAGATAAACAGAAAGAAAAGACCAAAGCGGGTGTCAGAAGAAACTCTGAAGCTTGCTCTTCAAAATAGAGTAGCGAAAGCAAATGGAAGCGAACGAATCTTTCAAAGGGTAGATTGGAGAAGACAAAGTAAAGCATTATAATGAAATGGGCAAGGACCTGGCGTTAGAAAACCAAAAGAGTAGAACCTGCTCAGCGCTTTTCAATATGAAATAACAGAAGAAAAAATTCAAATATTAAGGTGCAACATTGAAGGATTCTATGGAGAAGAACATCATGCTTGATAAAGTGGAGGGTCAGCGAGAATGAAGAAGAACCCTAGCGAAATGGATTGGCACAGTGGCTACAGCAATGAGCTCAAGTGTAGCAACAATTGTGAGGTTGGTGCAGGACCGGAAAGTGTTTGTTTCTGTTGTGTATAGGGTCACCTGAGTCGGCAACTAACAACAACAACAACATGGGAAAAATATTGAATGATGCAGGAAGCATACAAAATTTACAGAATATAGAGTCACACTAAATAAAATTGGTTAACTTTCAACCATTTCAAGAGGTAGTATATAAGCAAGAACTGATGGTATTGAAGGAAGAAGTCTGACCTGTATTGAGGCATAAAGGTGATATGCAATCAATCATATACATGTATTTTCAATCACCTCATATGTATATGAAAGCTGGACAATTATAATGAATAAGGAATATCGAAGAAGAATTGATGCCTTTGAATTACAGTATTGGAAAATCATATTAACTGTACACTGAACTACCAGAAGAATGAATAAATCTGCCTTGGGAGAAGTACAGCCAGAATGTCCCTTAGAAGTGAGGCTGGGAAGAATTTGTCTCACATACTTTATTTATTTATTTATTTATTTATTTATTTTGTGAATTGTGTGATAGTCTACCTGGGAGAACATCAGCTTTACATTCATTCCATCATCCATCATTTCATTGGCATAGTTACCATCCCGACTATGCATCCTCACCCAATCAAGGGATGTACCCTGTAAGCCTGCACCCCCCCACCACAGTCCTCAGCCCCTTTCCATCTCCTGATCCCAAGTCCCTAGCCACACCATCTCTTGACGTCGTCTTCTCTGCCTCCATCTCAGGCCTCACCGCCTCTCTGGGTAGGATTCCGCTCTTCGCTTTTCTCCACTGATGGTCCCAGGGTCCTCCGCTCCTAGACTGAAAAGTTAATCACTCCACTTTTTGCAACAAAATGTCCATCTTTAGACTTCCAACCCTCACAATCAGTCCTGATAACAATTA
>NW_006408748.1:1896601-1931161 GCF_000296735.1 Chrysochloris asiatica | reverse complement strand
GAAAGCAATAGATTTCTTGCTTCTGCCACAAATTCCCCCAGCTGTGAACCTTCCAACCTTCTAAGTATTCCTTTATATGTGGTTCAGAGTTCTGAGACCATCCCCTGAGCCTGCTTGGTTGGGTATTCTGTGTTGTTGTTGGGGGAGCTCTCTGCTATACATCCACCCGATCCGCCATCTTGTTTGTTCCTCCATTCTACATCATTTTTTACTTCTGTCCCATTTAGCCCATTTATACCTGTCTATTTGTTCTCCCATCTGCTTTGCTCTTCGATTCCCCTCTCCCCACTTGTATATTGCCCCCCTACCCAATACCCAAATTATCTTGTGTCTATTCCCTGCCCTGTGCTCCACCTTCCCCTCCCACCCCTATCCCTACCCCTACCTCTTAGCAACCCACTAAGAATCCATTTTAGTGGATTAGTGTGGGTTCTTTTTCTTAGACTTTTACATTAGTGGTCCTATGCAGTATTTTTCCTTTTGTGACTGACTAATTTCACTGAACATAATGTCCTTAAGGTTCATCCATGTTAGAAGTGGCATGCAGCTTCCTTGTTATTTTTCAAGGTTGTCTCACATACTTTAGACATGCTATCAAGAGGGACCAGTCTCTACCTGGAGATGAGAGAGAGAAGAGGAAGGGCTGGTTGGTCCAAAGTGTGGTGAGACCTAGGGACACCTGAGCCTATGGACAAGGACATAGCCACAGAGGGCTACAGCTGAGAGTGAATCATCTAGCTGATATGATGACAGAGGAGGCGCACAAGAGCACCCAAAGTTGCAGATAGTATTTATTTGTCCTAGCTTCAATGGCTTGATAATCAGGACTCGACTACAGGAAAAAAAAAAAAAGAACTTAACAGTTTTTGATCAAGGAAACGAGGGTACATTGCTACAATTTGATAAACTTGACCTATATTCATGGAGGTCGTAACTTCTAAATACCAACAGAGAGGGACGGAGTCTTCACATCAATTATCAGTGGCATCCCTTCTGTACACAGGGTAGACAGGGATGGGCAACTTAGACATTGGCTACCTAAAACGAGGGGGCGATAAAGGTGCCGAGTGACTGGCTTACAAGGTTTCAAGAGGGAGTTTAGTTTAAGAGTGTGTGTGTAGGAGGGAGAAACAGTACCCACTGAATAAGTTTTCATTTTGTCTAGATGTTATTGTTATGTGCTGTGGAGTCAGTTCCGACTCATAGTGATCCTGTACAGGGTTTCTGAGGCCATAAATCTTTACGGGAGCAGAAAGCCTCATCTTTCTCCCGCAGTTTTGAACTGCTGACCTTGCGGCTTACAGCCCAATTTGTAACCACTATGCTACCAGATAGGTCTGGTTAAAAGAGACGGGGATAAGATTCTTATGATCCAATAGTGAGTAAATGTTATCATGACTAATTGCAACTGTCACAATTGTAAAGTTTTGTAATAAAAATGGGGGAGTAGTTAATCTTACAGTCCAGAAACAGAAGACCCTAGGACCATCAAGGGAGAAGAGCACAAGTGGAATGTGGGACCTTATCCAGAGAAGCAGCAGCACCAGAGATGGAGGCAGAGATGGGGACATGGAGAGAGGGAGCAGCTGAGGATTCTAGATTCACGGGAAGAGAGAGACTAAGAGATGGTGGTCAGGAGGCAGACTTGCAGAATGTGCCCTTTGGTGGTGTAAATTGTTACATATGCCTGAGTGGTTCTTCTTTTTCTTTTTTAAAGAGCTAAAGTGAATAAAGAGAAATACTGTTAACTGATGATTGGAGGAGATTGTAATCATTGTAATGAAACAAGGTGTATGATTTGTTGAATGTAAAATTGATGATCTGCCCTGTAAACTTTCACTCAATCCACAATAAAAACTTAAAAAAAAAAAAGAGGGACCAGTTGCTGGAGAAAGACATCAAGCTTGGTAGAGGGTCAGTGAAAAAGAGGCAGACCCGCAATAAGATGGAAGAACACAGTGGCTGCAGCAATTGGTTCAACCATAAAAGATTGTGAGGAAGATGTAGTGTTTTGTTCTGTTGTACACAGGGTTGCTGTGAGTCAGAACTGACTCAAAGGTACCTAACAACAGCAACAACAACAACTATGGTGTAGTGGTCGTGGTAGTGTGCTGTAGATTTGCTTCTGACTCATGGCGACCCTACATAGGGTTTCCAAGACTGTAATCTTTACGGGAGCAGAAAACCTCACCTTTCTCCCGCAGACCATCTGGTAGTTTGAACTGATGACCTTGAGCTTAGCAGACTGACTGACTCATGACCACTATGCTACCAGAGCTCCTAAAATAACTATATATATGTTTATGCCAACAGTAGAGGGTTTTTGTTGTTAGATTTGTTATTTCAAATGTTTTTCCTAACACAAGTGAAAATACTGATTTACTTGGGAGAACCTTCCATTGTAGGATATAAAAATGACCAGGCAAGTTTGTATAAACTTGTTTTACTCCAGCATAATCATGTTAAGAAGGTTAGTTGGATATCAACCAGAAATTAGGATAAATGGCATAGTTAGTACCTAATTTCCTAAATTAGAATACGTGCACTTTAATGGTGACAGATTATAGCTTGATTGTTATGTTCATAAATAGATTACAAGGTCAATATCACTGGTCTGCATCTACAGTCCACTGAAAAGGACATGCCGCCTAACAGTCTGTTTTCTATAAGGAAAATGTTCCAATCAACCCTGACAAAGCAGGACATGCTAATATTTATCCAGAGGGCAGAAAGTCACATGTGTTGTTGCACAGTGAAATTTCGATTGATTTCTGTTGACTTTTTAAAGTTTTTGTAAAAGACAATGTAACTATTAGGCCCCTGAAAAGGACTCTAAGAGGCATTCCTGTCACACTGATATATGAACTAAGTTCTAGACATTAACTTTAATGATCCATATTGAGCTTTTCAGTCATTTTCCACATACACATCATATAGCAGTGAGACCAAAACTTAAACCTTGTACTTTCTAATTAATACATAATTTCATTAATTTCAGGAGAGCAATGATTTTACTCTCTATATTCCATCTGCTCCTCGGAAACCCTATGCAGGGTCGCTATGAATCAGAACTGACTTGATGGTATTTAGCAACAGCAACAACATATGCTATGGAAGCATATACGATGGGGCTTCACAAAGTTCATGGAAAAATGGAATAAAAAGATAATTGAATTCTTCCACAAACTTATTGAAGCCCCTTGTCTATACCTCGATGGCACCTAACAACATGGTATGGAAATAAAACAAATTATAATCCAAATATTCACAGATTTAGAAGCATACTAATAAATAATTCAAATAGCCACAAATTTAGAAACGTACTAATAAAGATTTTGGGTTCCAACTCTTAGTACAACTAAATGAAACAGTGCCCAGCCATGCGCCAGCCTCACAGTCATTGCTCTGCTTGATCCTATTGTTGCAACGTGCCAGTCTATCTTGTTAAGGGTGTTCGGCTTTTTCGGTGACCCTCTACTTTACCAAGCATGATGTCCTTCTCCAAAGACTGGTCCTTCCTGAAAATATGTGCAAAGTATATGGGACAAAGTGTTGACATCCTGATTTCTGAGTGTACGTCTTCCAAGACAGATTTGTTTGTTCTGGCAACCCAGGGTATTTGCAATATTCTCTGTCAACCCCGTAATTCAAAGGCATCAATTCTTCAGAGTTCCTAATTTATTGTTCAGCTTTCACATGCATATGAGGCAATTGAAAATATCATGGTTTAGGTTAGGAGCACCTTACTCTTCGAAATGGGATTCTTGCTTTTTGACACATTAAAGAGGCCTCTTGCAGTAGATTTGGTCAATGCAGTACATTGTTTGATTTCTTTTCTTTGTTTCTTTAACTTTTTATTGTGAACCGAGTGAATGGTTACAGACAAGATCATCAGCTTTACATTCAATAAATCATACGTTTTGTTTCATCTCCATGTTTACAATCCCCTCCATGTAACAACAGTTATCCTGCTTCCTCCCTGTGATTCCTATTTGCATTACACCCACCTTTCTATCCCTTCTCAAACTTTTTTATTTTGAATGATTAACCATTCCATGGGGAGCATACCATGCTAGTGTTGTCTCCCCCTATAAATCTCTTGGCTTAAAATTTGGCCCTGAAGGGGAGTTTCTTTCCAGACATGAAGGGTGAACAAGGAGTATAGTCTCAGGTTACTCCAGGTTCTTTCTGACCAGTAAACTCCGTCTTTTTTTTTAAAAAAAAGCGTTTTGAGTTTCACATTTTCTCCCACTCTATCTAGGAATTTCTAATGTGATCCCTTCCAGGGTGGTTGGTTGTGGTAACCAGGCAACATCAAATTCTGGTGTCAGAGTTGTGGAGATTGATGTTAACATGTTTCTTTGTCCATTGGACTGATTCCAAGCCTCTTCCATTCTTATCACTCATCTTTCTTCTGTACATGGAAAGACCAATAGCTGCACCTTAGATGGCAGATCATGAACTTTCAAGATTCCAAATGCTACTCACCCAAGACTTTTTTAAAGTGTTGAAGAGCAAAGATGTCAGCTTGAGAACTAAGGTGCGCCTGACCCAAGCCATGGTATTTTCAATACATGTGAAAGCTGGACAGTAAATAAGGAAGGCCATAGAAGAATTTATGTGTTTGAGTTATGGTGTTGGAGGAGAATATTGAAAGTGCCATGGGCTGCCAAAAGAACCAATAGATCCATTTTGGAAGAAGTACAGCCAGAGTGCTCCCTGGAGGCCAAGATGGCCAAACTTCGTCTTTCATACTTTGGACATATTGTTAGGAGGGACCAGTCGCTGGAGAAGGATATCATGTTTGGTAAGGTGGAGGGTCAGAGAAAAAGAGGAAGACCCCCAGCTAAATGGATTGGCCAAGTGGCAGCATCAATGGACTCAAGCGTGGCAACAATAGTGAGGTTGGCCCAGGATCGGGCAGTGTTTCGTTCTGCTGTGCATAAGGTCACTGTGAGTCGGTCCCGACTCGATAGTACCTAACCACAAAAACAACTCACCCAAGCAGGATGTAGAACACTGTCTTTGTGGATTATGTTATACCAACAGACCATGGTGTCCCCTGAGCCTGTGATCCTGACCCCCCCTCCCCAAGACCATCAACTCATTGCCTTAATATGCTTGATAATATCAAGGAAGTTTTCATCATTTAGCCTGCTGTATAGTCCACTACATTCATAGTTGTGTTTGCAGGAATAGTAAATACTAATGTACAAATATCCTCTTTCAAACCCTTATGTATTTGTGGCACATATAAATATATATATCCCACTCTTCCTTCCCTACCCATTCAGCCTACATCTCAATCACAGTACACTGTTGTTCCAAGGAAATCATCAGACAATCTCTTTGATATCCCATGTGAGTAAAGTTTTACTAAAGGTAATACAGAAACGGCTGCAAACATACATTGACAGAGAACTTCCAGAGGTTCAAGCCAGATTCAGAAGAGGCCATGGAATGAGGGATATCAATGCTGATGTCCGATGGACATCATCTTAAAATAGAGAGAGTTTAATTCTTATTTATCAGTTTGAATGCTTTTAATTTCCCATTCTTGCCTTATAATGCCAGCTAAGATTTGTAAAACAATATTGAATAGGAGTGTTGATAAAGGGCATCCTTGTCTGGTTCCTGTTCACAAAAGAAATGCTTTCAATTTCTCTCCAATGAGAATGATGTTGACTGTTGGATTTGTATGTTGTTGTTGTTAAGTGATATCAAGTCATTTCTGACTCATAGTGATCCTGTATAAGTTTTCTGAGGAACGGCTGATGGGTTCAAACTGCTGACCTTGTGGCTCAAATCTTGTGGTCCAAAGCATTATCCTGCAGCACCACACCAGGACTCTTAATTTGTATGGTGATGTTGGTATACTGTGGAGTCGGTTCTGAGTCAGCAACCCTGTACAGGGTTTCCAAGGCTGTAAATCTTTAAGGGAGCAGTATGCCTCATCTTTCTCCTGTGGAACAGCTAGTACTTTCGAACTGCTGACCTTGATTGAGATTGGCAGCCTGAGTCGTAACCTCTATGCTACCAGAGATTCTTGTTAAGACTCATAGTGACCATATATTGTCTACTGGTTTTGAACTGCTGACCTTGTATTTTGCAGTCCACTGCTGATCCTACAGTACCCCACCAGGAGATGTAAGTAAGATGAAATCCTTGACAACTTCGGTCATTTCTGTATTCACCATGATGCTGTTTATTGGTACAGTTGTAAGGATTTTTGTTTTCTTTTCACCAGTAAGTGCTTCAAGTCCCCTTCACTTTCAGCAAGCAAGGTTATGTCATCTGCATATCCCAGGCTGTTAATGAGTTTTCCTCTAATCCTGATGTCATGCTCTTCTTCATATGTTGTTGTTGTTGTTAAATACTGTGGAGTCGGTTCCGACTCATTGTGACCCTGCACAGGGTTTCCAAGGCTGTAAATCTTTACAGGAGCAGAATGCCTCATCTTTCTCCCATGGAACCACTGGTAGTTTTGAACTGCCAACCTTGAGGCTAGCAGCTCGATTTGTAACCACTATGCTACCAGAGCTCCTTCTTCTTCACATAGGGTTGGGTTATAGGTTCAGCATACAGATTGAATAAATATATTGAAAGGGCATAATCCTGACACATACTTTTCCTGATTTTAGACCACATAGTATACCTCTGTCCTTTTAGAATAACTACTTCTTTTTTAAAAAAGTTTTTATTGTGAATTGAGTGATAGTTTGCATTGGGGAACATCAGTTTGTTTCATTGCAATGATTACAATCCCCTGCTTGCTTCGTCATTCAACAGTGTTTGCTTCTATTCCCTCTGTTTTTATTGTTTCATTTTGTTTTGTTTTGATGTATACCAAAACACCCAGGAATATACAATCATTCAAACAGCCAAAGGGCACACCCTGCCCCCCTGGACACCAGCACACATTCCCCTCTCCTTCCAAGAGTCTAAAATCCTCAGCTGCTCTGTCTCTCCATGTAGAATGACTCCTTCTTGAACTGGAGTCCTGGTGTGGCATTGCAGGTAAATGTGCTGGACTGCAAGGTCAGTTTGTGAGAAATAACTCCTGTGGGCATGGTCCATCTTCAGGAATATAAAGGCTTATGAGATTTCTAGACATAGATTGTTGATTTACATCCAAGGATATATAAGCAGGATGAATTGGGAGAAGGGAAGAAAGAAATCTGTTCTATAACTAGGAACTTTAAATAAGAATATAGTCATTAAGACCATGGGTGAGCCATTTTGGCTTCTCTGAGGGAAGGGAAAATGGGATATGCCTTAGAACTTGAGGAGAGGCTTTTTTGACATAGGGGAATAAAACTGTTGACGGGCCGGCCATGTGGCATGTCTGCCCATGTCTACTGGGTTGGGTGCCCGATTTTATCACAAGTTGTTAATGTCTTCCTCCAATCCTGATGTCACATTTTTCTTCATATAATCCAGCTTCTCGAAAATTTTCTCAAACAAGTATGGTGAAAGAATGCAATCCTGACACACACCTTTCCTAATTTTAAACCACTCAGTTCCCTTGTTCTGCTCCAACAACTGCCTCTTTGGTCTTTTTGTAAGTTCTTCAGGAGCACAATTAATTGTTCTGGAATATTCATTCTCTGCAATGTTGTCCATAACTTGTCATAATCAGTGCTATCAAGAGCCTTTGCATAGTCAATAAAACACAGGTGAACATCTTTCTGGTATTCTCTGCTTTCAGCAAAGATCCACCTGACATCAGCAATGATGTCTCTCATTCCATTCCTCATCTGAATACAGCTTAAACACCTGGCAGTTTCCTATCAATGTACTTTTTTTTTTAAAGGTTTTTATTGTGGATTGAGTGGAAGTTTATAGGGCATATCATCAGTTTTACATTAAACAAATCATACACCTTGTTTCATTACAGTGATTATAATCCCCTCCCTGTACCATCAGTTAACAGTATTTCTCTCTATCCACTTTAGCTTTTTTTTTTTTTTCAAAACAAAACAAAAAATTCAGGCATATATAATAATTTACACCTCCAAAGGGCACATTCTGCAAGTTGGCTTGCTGGCCACTGGCTCTTAGTCCCTCTCTTCTCATGAATCTAGAGTCCTCAGCCACTCCCTCTCTCCATGTACCCATCTCTGACTCTGTCTCTGGCATCGCTGCTTCTCTGGATAAGGTCCCGCATTCTGCTTGTGCTCTTCTACCTTGATGGTCCTAGGGTCCTCTGTTTCTGGACTGTAAGATTAATCATTCCCCTGGTTTTTTTTTTTTTCTCCTCTTTTTAGGAATGGAGTCTTTTTATTGATAACTTCCCAACAGCATGTGTAAACATCGGGTACAAAAATATTCCATGAAACTCTTTTTTCCAAGAGGACCCAGCTTGCCTATGGATGCCCCTGGAGAGGTTTGCATGATGGAGCAATCGAGGGTCCTCAAGGGTGGCCAGATTCATCTTGAGCCTTCTACCTATTTCTGAACGCCCTCAAGAAACCGACTGAACAAAGTATTGAAACTGCTGTCAGATGATGGGTTAGAGGGACTGGAATTAGTGGGGCAGCCAGGGATCCTCTGCCTCCAAGAAGGCCTGACCAGAGGTGCTGGGAGGGGGTGGCCTGGCTCCAGTTCTTAAGAATTGTTAAGGGTTGTTTGGGGCAGCCCTGAGGCCTGGAAAAGTCCCCTCTCACCCAGCCTGAGAACCCCAGCTGGGCTGGCACACCCATAGACTTGGGGAGGTGTCTGTAGGAGAGAGATGTTCTTAAGAGGAAGGCATGTCACAACCCTGCAACCCAGCCCCCAGGAGCCCCGAAAGGCAGGACCCTCAGGAATCCTGCAGGGCTTACTTGCCCAGTGTCTCCTCCTCATCATCTGTGGGGCCACGACCATTGATGGTAGGGGAGCAGGGCCGGGCTTGGGACAGGTCCTCAAAGCAGGGGCTGAGGGGGAGTGAGATGAGGTCAGGGCTAGTGTCGCAGGAACCTGTGCTCTGTTCCGAGGTAGCAATGGTGGTCGTGGTGCTGGGTGAGATGGGGTCCTCATCCTCATCCTCCAGGAGGGATGCCTCTGGGATGTGGCTGAAGGCTTCGGGGTGATGCTTTGTCATCATTCAATATTTGCCAATATGGTTATTGTTAAGTGCCATCGATTGGGGTACAACTCATAGCAACTCTGTATAGGGTGTATGAGGAGCAGCTGGTGGGTTTGAACTGCTGACCTGATGGCTTCCAGTCCAGTGCTGATACAGTGCCACACCAGGAGTACTTCAATATTTCAAGTTAAGGTTTGAATGTTTTCTTTAGTTCTTTCAATTTGAGAAATGCTGACTATTCTCTTCCATTTGGTTTTCTAAGGCTAGGTCTTTGCACATTTCGTTATAATATTAGACTATATTCTCGAGCTGCCCTTTGAAATTTTCTGTTCAGCTCCTTTTTACTTCCTCATTTCTTCCAATTGCTTTAGCATCTCTATGCTGGACAGCAAGTTTCAGAGTCTCTTTTGACATCCAATTTGGTCTCTTCTTTCATCCTTGTCTTCTTAATGGCCTTTTGCTTTTTTCCTATATAATTTTCTTGATGTCATCCCACAACTCTTCTGGTCTCCCATCGTTAATGTCTAATGCATCAAATCTGTTCTTCAGGTGATCTCTAAATTCATGTGGGATATGTTCAAGGTCATATTTTGGCTCTTGTGGGCATGTTTTAATTTTCTTCAGCTTTAACTTGCATATGAACACTTGATGGTCTGTTCTACAGTCTGCCCCTGTCTTTGTTTTGACTGATGATATGGAGTTTTTTCACCATCTGTTTCTACAAATAGAGTCAATTTGATTTCAGTGTATTCCATCTGGTGAGGTCCGTGTGCATAGTCATCTTTTAAGTTATTTATAAAAAGGTATTTGCAATGAATAAGTCATTGGTCTTGCAAAATTCTCCAGCATCATTTTTATCCCCAAGGGCATATATCCCAATGATTGATTCTTCCTTTGTTTTCCACTTTTCCATTGGATTAACCAGTAAATTATCAATACATCGTGGTTGCATGTTTGATCAACTTCAGACAGAAGAATTTTGTAGAATTCTTCAATTACATCATCACTTTAGTGGTTCGTGTGTAAATTTGAATAGTAGGGGCATTAACTGGTCTTCTTTGTAGGTATATGGAAATTATCCTATAACAGACAGCATTGTACTTTAAGATAGATCTTGAAATGTTCTTTTTGATGATGAACACTATACCTTTCATCTTCAATTTGTCATTCCCTATGTAGTAAAACAATGTTATTGTCAGATTCAAAATGGCCAATCCATTTCTCCTCTCTAATGCCTAGGATATCAATGTTTATGTTTTGTATTTCATTTTTGACAAGTTTCAATTTTCTTAGATTCATAACTCCATATATTCTATGTTCTGATTATTAATGGATGCTTACAGCGGTTTCTCCTTATTTTGAGTTGTGCCCCATCAGTAAATGAGGGTCCAGTGTGCTTTATTCCATTCATGCCATCATGATCAACTCTATGAGGCACCTCTTCCCCAGATATATTTTGAATTCCTTCCAACCTGAGGGTTTCATTTTAAGGCACTATATCTGAGAATATTCTGGTGCTCTTCATCATGCTTCAATATTCAATATTCCGGTGATATCTAACAGTGATCCACTGCTACTCATAAGGTTTTTAGTGACTAAATATTTGGAAATAGTCTGTCTCTCCTTCTTCTTAGTCTATCTTAGTCTCCTGTTTTCTCATACTCTGAAGCTAGTTTATGACAAAGTTCCTAAGTCCCTGTAACCTTCTGGTCTATAAAATTTTATTTCTATTTTATTTATTCACAACTCAGTGTGCATTGAAATGTGGTTTAAATTCTCTGAAATTATAGGCAAAATTTTGTGTGATGTTTTTCTAGTATGTATACTTTACTGGGGGAGTAAGCTCATAGTTTTTATGATTTCTCAAAATATCTAGGATTCTCTCCAATCAAGTATTTCCCTGAGCAAATTTGTGGGACAGAAAGGTTCATTTTTTGAACTATGTCCCTTGATAACATGTAGACTTGTATATGAATGCTGTTGTTATTGTTGTTAAGTGCCCTCGAGTCGGTTTCAACTCACAGCAACCCTGTATAGATTTTCTTTACTTTTCTGCAGTTTCTTTCATTATTCTGCTTTGCTTTTATTGTCTCTGCCTCTTTCTCATTCATAAACTCTGATTTACAGCCAGTCTTACCAAGGGATTTGTGGCTCTTGTATCTTCTGTGCCCATGATAGTTCTCTGCAATCCTCTGCCCCTACATTCTTAGCACTGCCCTGGTTTTCAAGTACATCCTGCCTTTGTTCTTTCTCCCTATGAGCATGAGTTTGTCCCTGTCATCAAGTAAGGGACCTGCAGGATTGCAGTCTGAATGGGAGTTGCAAAACTCTCAGGACCTTCAGCCTCTATGTTATATTTGGGGTGCAGTGCTGATAACAAAGGCCATGGTCCCAGCCCTGTAGCAGCTTACAGTCAGGAGGGGCGGGAGGGATGGACAAAGCCTGTCAATACTGTGAGTCAGCACAGAGCAGTGAGCAGAACACTCAATCCCCCTGACTCCTGGAGTTTACCATCCAGTGGAGAGGGTCCAGGGAGACACACAGAACATGGCATGCTTCTTTCGTGAGATTCGCACCATCTGGTGGCCAGGAGGATCCTTGGTGGTGTACATGACTGGGGGGTGGCCATGTCCCATTCTTGGCCACCAGCTAAGTACAGCTCTGACCCAGGGCACCTGGACTGAGGCTGTACGCACGGGACTGTGTTTTGGGGACTCCTGCCATGTGTACAGTGGGAACTGGAGCGAGGAAGAGGGCCCTGTATAGGTTTTCTGAGGAACACCTTCTGAATAGCAGAGAACGAATGATAGAATTCTGCAAAAACAATGATTTGTTAATTTCAAATACCTTCTTTAGACAGCATAAGAGATGATTATACACATGGACCTCACCAGATGGAATACACAGAAATCAAATTGACTACATCTGTGGAAAGAGAGGATGGAAAAGCTCTATATCATCAGTCAAACACAAGGTCAGGGGCAGATTGTGGAACAGACCATCAATTGCTCATATACAAATTCAAACTGAAGCTGAAGAAAATGAAGATAAGTCCATGAGAGCCAAACTATGACCTTGAATATATCCCACTTGAATTTATAGATCATCTGAAGAACAGATTTGATACATCAAACACTAAAGACTGAAGACCAGAAGAGTTGTGGGAAGACATCAAGAACATCATATATGTAGAAAGCAAAAAGTCACCAAGAAGACAAGAAAAGATCAAAATGGATGTCAGAAGAAACACTGAAATTTGCTCTCCAGCATAGAGATGCTAAAGCAAATGGAAGAAATGAGGAGGTCCAAGAGCTGAATAGAAAATTTCAAAGGTCAGCTTGAGAAGATAAAGCCAAATATTACAACAAAATGTGCAAAGATCTGTTGTCAGAAAACCAAAAAGGAAGAATACACTTAGCATTTCTCAAGCTGGGGGAACTGAAACAAAAATTCAAGCATCAACTTTTGTTACTGAAGGATTCTCTGGGGAAATTATTGAATGATGCAGAAAGTATCAAAAGAAGGTGGAAGGCATACACAGTCACTGTACCAAAAGGAAATGGTTGACGTCCAACAGTTTCAAGAAGTAGCGTATGATCAAGAGCCAATGATACTGAAGGAAGAAGTCCAAGGTGCGTTGAAGTCACTGGCAAAGAACAAAGCACCAGGAACTGATGGAATAAAAATTGAAATCTTTCAAGAAAATGAGGTGGCACAGGAGGCACTCACTCATCTCTGCCAAGAAATTTGAAGGCAACCTATCTGGCCGAATGATTGGAAGAGATCCATATTTGTGCTCATTCCAAAGAGAGGTGACCCAACGGAATGCGGAAATCACCAGACAATCTCTTTGATATCTCAAGCGAGTAAAGTTTTACTAAAGGTAATACAGAAATGGCTGCAAGCATACATTGACAGAGAACTTTCAAGCTGGATTCAGAAGAGGCTATAGAATGAGGGATATCATTGCTGATGTCTGATGGATCTTGGCTGAAAGCAGAGAATACCAGAAAGTTGTTTACCTGTGCTTTATTGACTATACAAAGGCTTTCGATTGTGTGGATCATGACAAGCTATGGACATCATTGCAAAGTATGAGTATTCTGGAACACTTAATTTTGCTCTGAGGAATCTGTACATGGACCAAGAGGCAGTTGTTCGAACAGAATATGGGAACACTGAATGTTTTAAAATTAAGAAAGGTGTGCAACAGGGTTGTATTCTTTTACCATACTTGTTCAACCTGTATGCTGAGCAAATAATCTGAGAAGCTGGGTTCTATGAAGAAAAACGTGGCATCAGAATTGGAGGACAACTCATTAACAACCTGTGATATGCACATGATACAACTTTGCTTGCTGAAAGTAAAGAGGACTATTTACTGATGAAGATCAAAGACCACAGTCTTTAGTATGGATTGCATCTCAATCTAAAAAAACTAAAATCCTCACCAATGGACCAATAAACAACTGAATTATCAAGGACTTCATTCTTCTTGGATCAACTATCAACACTCACAGAAGCAGCAGTCAAGAAATCAGACAACATATTGCCTTAGGCAAATCTGCTGCGCAAGACCTTTTTAAAGTGTTGAAGCGCAAAAATGTCAGCTAGAGGACTAAGGTACGCCTGATCTAAGCTATGTTTTTTTCAATAACCTCATATGCATATGAAAGCTGGACAGTGAATAAGCAAGACCGTAGAAGAATTGATATATTTAAGTTATGGTGTCGAAGGAGAATATTGAAAGTACCATGGCTGCCAAAAGAACCAACAGATCTGTGTTAGAAGAAGTGCAGCCAGAGTGCTCCCTGGAGGCCAAGATGGCCAAACTTTGTCTCTCATACTTCAGACATATTGTCAGAAGGGTCCAGTTGTTGGAGAAGGATATCATGTTCGTTAAGGTGGAGGGTCAGAGAAAAAGAGGAAGATCCCCAGCGAGATGGATTGGCCAAGTGGCAGCATCAATGGGCTCAAGCATGTCAACAATTAAGTTGGCTCAGGACTGGGCAGTGTTTTGTTCTGTTGTATATAGTGTCGCTATGAATCGGTACCAACTCGATGATACCTAACAACAACAAGAACATACACATGGACCTCACTAGATGGAATACATTGCAAACTGACTCTATCTGTGGGAAGAATGAATGGAGAAGCTCAATATCATCATCCTAAACTAAGTCAGGGCCAACTGCAGAAAAGACATTAATTGTTCATATATAAGCTCAGCCTATAACTGAAGAAAATTAAAACAAGTCCATAAGAGCCAAAAGAGAACCTTAAATATATCCCACCTGAATTTAGAAACCATTTCAAGAACAGATTTGATGCATTAATCACTAAATGTAGAAGCCCAGAAGAGCTGTGGGATGACATCAAAAACATCATACATGAATACAGCAAAGATAAGAAAGAATGAAAACACCAAAAATGGATATCAGAAGAGACTTGAAATTTACTCTTGAGTGTAGAGATGTTAAACTAACTGGAAGGACTGATTGATTAGAGAGTCGAATAGAAAATCTCAAAGGGCAGCTCAAGAAGACAAAGCCAAGTATTATAATGAGATGTGCAAATACTTGGGGTTAGAAAACCAAAAGGAAAGGATATGGTCAGCATTTCTGAAGCTAAAAGAACTGAAGAAAAAATTCAAGCCTTGGGTTGTAATACTGAAGGGTTCTCTGGGCAAAATATTGAATGATGAAGAAAGCATTAAAAGAAGATGGAAGAAATACAGAGAGTCACTGTAGCAAAAAGAAATGGTTGACGTTTAACCATTTGAAGAGGTAACATGTAATCAAGAACCAATGGTAACTGAAGGAAGAAGTCCAAACTTCACTGAAGGTATTGGTGAAAAACATGGCACCAGGAACTGGTGGAATACAAATGGAAATCTTTCAACAAACTCACACAGCCTGGAGGCACTCACTTGTCTATGCCAAGAAATTTGGAAGACAGTTACCTGATCAACAGATTGGAAGAGATCTATATTTGTGGTTCTTCCAAAGAGATGTAACCCAAAGGAATGTAGAAATCACAAACAATATCACTAATATCACATGCAAATAAAAATTTTGAAGATAATATAAAAACTGTTTAAATAGTCCATCAACAGTCAGCCAAAAATTCAAGTTGAATTCAGAAGAGGAAGTGGTACTAGAGATATCATTGCTGATACCAGATGGATCTTGGCTGAAAGCAGAGAGTACCAGAAAGATGTCTACTGGATTGTGCAAAGGCTTTCTACTATGTGAATCATCACAAACTATGGATAATATTCGATGAATGGGTATTCCAGAACACTTAATTGTGCTCATGAGGAACCTGTACACCGACCAAAAGGCAGTTGTTCAAATAGAACAAGGTGATATTGGATGGCTTAACATCAGGAAAGGTGTGCATCCGAGTTGTATCCATTATTCATACTTATTCAATTGTACAGTTTGCAAATAATGTGAGTAATTGGATTATATGAAGAAGAATGCCATGTCAGGATTGGAGGAAGACTCATTAACAACCTGTGATATGCAGATGATACAACCTTGCTTCTTGGAAGTGAAGAGGGCTTAAAATACTTACTGATGAAAATCAAGACCACAGCCTTCAATGTGGATTCTCCTCATTGTTGTTATTAAGTGCCGTCAAGTCAGTTCTGACTCATAGTGACCCTGCATAGGGTTTCTGAGTAGCAGCTGGTGAGTTTGAACTGCCAACTTCATGGTTCAAACTGACCTTGCAGTCCAGTGCATTAACCCACAGTGCCGCACCAGGACACCATTGTAGAGAGAATAAGTATCCTCACAACTGGGCCAATAAATACCATAATGGTAAACAGAGAAAAGGTTGAATTCTCTAAGACTTCATTTTCTTTAGATCAGCCATCAGCGCTCATGGAAGCAGCAGTCAAGAAATCAAACATGCTGCATTAGGCAAACATGCTATACAGGACCTCTTTAAAATTTTCAAGAGCAAAGATGTCAGTTTGAAGACTAAGTTGCATCTGATTCAGTCCATGGTATTTTCAATGGCCTCATATGAATGTGAAAGTTGGACAATGAATAATGAAGACCATAAAAAAATGGATGCATTTGAGTTATAGTGTTGGAGGAGAATACTAAAAGTACCACAGATGCTAAAAGTACAAACCAATCTGTGTTGGGAGAAGTGTAGCCAGAATGCTCCTTAGAAGCTAGAATAGCAAGAATTTGTCTCTCATATTTTGGACATGTTATCAAGAGGGTCCAATCCATAGAGAAGAACATCATGCTTGGTAGAGTGGAGGGTCAGCAAAAAAGATGATGACCCCCAGTGAGATTGATTGACACAGGGGCTGCAACGATGGGCTCAGCTGTAACAACAATTATGAGGATGGTGCAGGATTAGGCAGTGTTTTATTCTGATGTACATAGGTCCACTATGAGTGGGAACTGACTTGAAGGCACCTAACAACAAGTGAAATTGTGAGGATTAAATGAACTAAGAGAGAATAGTATGTAGCTGTATGCCTGCCACACATTACCATAGGTATTTTACAAATAAGTGATCTTGATTCTTAGCCTCTCTTGTATTCCAGAAGGCTGTGCTATCTTTCACTGTAGATATATTGGTGATTAGTATACATGAATAGACTGGGTATGGGCAGGAAAGACTGAGTCCTAGTGTGGCACTGTAGGATAAGCACTGTATTGAAACCACAAGGTAGATGGTTCAAACCCACCAGTCACTACTTGGAAACTCTATACATGGTTGCTATGAGTCAGAATTAACTTTACCAGCACTTAACAACAACTACACTATTCATTTGGTCTTGTTTTTTCTAAAAGTGTATGCCAATGTTGCATTCTATTCCACAGTTGAAGTCAAGGTATCAAGCAATTAAGCAAATCTCCTGCAAAAGATTTCTTTAAAGTGCTACAAAGTAAAGATATCAGTTTGAGGACAAAGGTGAGCCTGACCCAAGCCATGGGATTTTCAATCTTATGTGAAAGTTGGACAATGAATAAGGAAGAGCATAGAGGAATGGGTACATTTGAATTATGGTGTTGGTGAAGAATATTGAAAGTACTATGGACTGTCAGAGTCCATAGGCATGTGAGATGCTGTGATTCTGAAAGCTATGCCAACAGTATTTTAAATACCAGCAGGGTCACCCATGGTGGACAGGTTTCAGACGAGCTTCCAGACAAAGACAGACTAGGAAGAAGGAATGACGAACTACTTCCGAATATTTAGTCACTGAAAACCTTATGAATAGCAGAGAAACACTGTCAGATATAGTGCTGGAAAAATAGCCCCTCAGGTTGGAATGCACTCAAAATGTGACTGGGGAAGAGCTGCCGCCTCAAAGTAGAGTTGCGGTGATAAGGCGAATGGAGTAAAGCCTGTGGGAGAAAAGCCCATGGGACCGCCATCTGCTGATGGGGCACAACTCAAAATGAAGACAAACAGCTATAATAAACATCCACTGAAAACCAGAACATGGAATGTACGAAGTATGAATCTGGGAAAATTGGAAGTTGTAAAAAATGAAATGGAATGCATAAACATCAATATCTTAGGCATTAGTGAGCTGAAATGGACTGGTATTGGCCATTTTGAATCTGACAACCACATTGTTTACTATGCAGGGAATGACAAATTGAAGAGGAATTGTCTTGCATTCACTGTCTAAAAGAACATATCCAGATCAGTCACAAGGTACAATACTGTCTGTGATAGGATAATATCCATGCGCCTACAGGGAAGCCCAGTTAATACCACTATTATTCCAATTTATGCACCAACCACTAAAGCCAGTGAAGATGAAATAGAAGAATTCTACCAATTTCTTCAGTCTGAAATTGATCAAACATGCAATCAAGATGTGTTGGTCATTACTGGTGATTGGAATGCAAAGGTTGGGAGCAAATAGGAAGGATCAGTAGTTTGAAAATATGGTCTTGGTGATAGAAATGATGCTGTAGAACGAATGATAGAATTCTGCAAAACCAATGATTTATTAATTTCAAGTACCTTCTTTAGACAGCATAAGAGAGGACTATACACATGGACCTCACCAGATTGAATACATAGAAATCAAATTGACTATATCTGTGGAAAGAGACAATGGAAAAGCTCCATATCATCAGTGAAAACAAGGCCAGGGGCAGACTGTGGAACAGACCATCAATTGCTCATATGCAAATTAAAACTGAAGCTAAAGAAAATGAAAACAAGTCTACGAGAGCCAAAATATGACTTTGAAAATTTAGAGATCATCTGAAAAACAGATTTAATACATTAAACACTAAAAACTGAAGACCAGAGAGTTGTGGGATGACATCAAGAACATCATACATGAAGAAAGCAAAATGTCATTGTGAAGACACAAAAGAAGGAAAAGGTCAAAATGGATGTCAGAAGAGACTCTGAAACTTGCTCTCCAGTGTAGAGATGATAAAGTAAATGGAAGAAATGAGGAGGTGCAAGAGCTGAACAGAAAATTTCAAAGATCAGCTGGAGAACATAAAGCCAAATATTATAACAAAATATGCAAAGATCTGGAGTCATAAAACCAAAAAGGAAGAACACTCTCAGCATTTCTCAAGCTGGGAGAACCGAAACAAAAATTCAAGCCTCGACTTTCATTATTGAAAGATTCTCTGGGCAAATTATTGAATGATATAGAAAGCATTAAAAGAAGATGGAAGGAATACACTGAGTCACTGTACCAAAACAACAACAATGGGCTGTCAGAACAACAACTAGTCAGAATGCTCTTTTGAAGGCAGGATGATGAGACTTTGTCTCTCATGCCTTGGGCATATTATCAGGAGGGAACAGTCCCTAAAGGAGGACGTCATACTTGGTGAAGTGGACAGTCTGTAAAAAAGAGGAAGACCCATCACGAGATGGACTGGCATGGTGGCAGCAACAATGGGCTGAAATGTAACAACAGTGAGGATGGTTCCGGACTGTGCAGTGTTTCTTTCTGTTATTCATAGGGTCTGTTGTGTACACTCAGTGGCACATAACAATAACAATTCCACACTTCATTTACTTATTTATTAATATGGAGTCCAGATGTGGTGATGTTGAATAAGCACTGGATTGCTAAACACAAGATAGGTGGTTCACACCCACTATTGTTGTTGTTAAGTGTTCTCAAGTTGGTTCTGACTCATAATGACCCAGTACAGGGTTTCTGAGGAGCAACTGGTGAATTTGAACTGCTGACTCTGTGGTTCAAACCAACCTTGATGTCAAGTGCTTATGCTAAGTTACCACACCAGGAATCCTTACACCCATCATTGTTGCTATTGTTGGGTGCCATCGAGTCAGTACTGATAGTGACCATATGCACACCAGATTGAAAGTATGGCACTTTCAATATTCTCCTCCAACACCATAACTCAAAAGCATCAATTCTTCTACGGTCTTCCTTATTTACTGTCCAGCTTTCACATGCATATGAGGTTATTGAAAATATTATGGCTTGGGTCAGGTGCACCTTAGTCCTCAAGCTGACACTGAGCTCCTCAGAAACCCGATGCAGGGTCTCTATGAGTTAGTATGGACTCTATGGCATTAAAAACAACAATATCTATTAATATAAAACTTGTTTCCTCAAAAGCATTTCTAGGGTGATGCATCTTCGTTAGACTTTGGTTTCACATACATCATCACTCTGTGAGGGGTTTAGATAGTAGTGCCAGGCTGGAACTTAGGTAGCCTAGATCCTTAGCTTTGGGACAAATTTGGTTTAGCTTTGGGACAAATTTGGACCTGTTATCTTGTTTGGGTCTCATAGTTTTTATTTGTAAAATAGGTCGGGTGATGGTAACTAAAATGTTGTACTGAAGTTCTTTTAATTCTGAAATTTACAACACAAAACTTGTTCTTTAGCCTTGGATGGTACAAGTGGTTAACTTGCTTGGCTGCCAAGTGAAAAGTTGATGGTTTGGTCCACGCAAAGGGGTCTCAGAAGAAAGACCTGGCAATATATAACTGAAAAAAAAAAAAAAATCAGCCACTGAAAACCCTGTGGAACATAGTTCATTTCTGACACACGGCATCGCCATGAGTCAAAGTCAACTTAAGAATAATTGGTACTTTTTGGTTTTAGCTTCCATGTGTCTGGTTTAACTCAGAGCAACCCCATGCACAATGGAATGAAAACTGCTGGACTGATGCTGCTCCACCTGTGATTAACTGTTCATAAGACCCCTCATCTGTCAGTTTGTATTACTGTGGTGGCTTGTATATTGCTCTGATACTAGATGTTATGTCTGGATATTTTAAATTCCAGCAGGGTCACTCATAGTTTCAGTGGAGCTTCCAGACAAAGACAGACTAGGAAGAAGGAGAGACAGACTACTTTTGAAAATTTAGTCACTGAAAAACCTTATGAATAGCAGTGGAACATGGCCAGCACCAGAATACTGAATATTGAAACATGATGAAGAGTACCAGACAATTGTCAGATACAGTGCTAGAAGATAAGCCCCTCAGGTTGGAAGGCACTCAAAATGCAATTGGGGAAGAGTTGCCTCCTCAAAGTAGAGTTGACCATGATGCTGCTGAGTGAATGGAGTAAAGCCATCAGGACCTTCGTTTGCTGCTGGGATCCATCTCAAATGAAGAGAAACAGCTGTAAACATCCACTGATAATCGGAACATGGAATGTATGAAATATGAATCTAGGGAAATTGGAAGTCATCAAAAATGAAACATAAACATCGATATCCTAGGTTTAGTGAGCTGAAATGGACAGGTATTGGCCATTTTGATTCTGACAGTTACATGGTTTACTATTCTGGGAATGGTAAATTGAAGAGGAATGATGTCGCATTCATCATCATAAACAACATATAAAGATATGTCTTGAAGTACAACACTGTCTGTGATTGGATAATATCCATACACCTACAAGGAAGACCTTTTAAAATCACTACTATTCAAAATCATGCACCAACCACTAAAGCCAATGGTGATGAAATTGAAGAATTCTACAAACTTCTTCAGTCTGAAATTGATCAAACAGGCAATCAAGATGTATTGATAATTACTGGTGATTGATATGCAAAGGTTGGAAACAAAGAGGAAAGATCAATAGTTGGAAAATATGGCCTTGGTGATAGAAAAGATGCTGGAGATTGCATGACAGAATTTTGCAAGACCAATGACTTCTTCATTGCAAATACTTAAAATTTTTAAATTTATTTTTGCAAATACATTTTTAGGCAACATAAAAGACAAGTATAAACATGAACCTCACAAGATGGAATATACAGAAATCAAATTGACTACATCTTTGGAAAGACACTGTGGAAAAGCTCCGTATTATTAGCCAAAAGAAGGCCAGGGACACTGGAACAGATCATCAATTGCTCATATTAAAGTTCAGGTTGAAGTTGAAGAAAACTAAAACAAGTCCACAAGAGCCAAAATATGACCTTGAACATATCCCACATGAATTTAGAGATTATCTGAAGCACAGATTTGATGTTTTAGACACTAAAGACAGAACAGAAGAGTTGTGGAATGACATCAAGAACATCATACAGGAAGAAAGCAAAAGTTCATTAAGAAGACAAGAAAGAAGGAAAAGACCAAAGTGGTCTTTGAGACTCTGAAGCTTGCTCTTCAGTGTAGAGATGCTAAAGCAAATGGATGAAACGAGGAGGTGAAAAACTGAATAGAAAATTTCAAATGGCAGTTTGAGAAGACAAAGTCAAATATTATAACGAAATGTACAAAGACCTGGACTTAGAAAACAAAAATGGAAGAACACGTTCAGCATTACACAAGCTGATGGAACTGAAGAAAAAATTCAAGCCTAGACTTGAATACTGAAGGGTTCTATGGGAAAAATATTGAATGATACAGAAAGTATCAAAAGAAGATGGAAGGAATACACAGAGTCACAGTACTAGAAAGAGATGGTTGATGTTCAACCATCTCAAGAGATAGCATATGATCAAGAGCCAACGATACTGAAGGAAGTAGTCCAAGGTACATTAAAAACACTGGCAAAGAACAAGGCACTATGAATTGATAGAATACAAATTGAAATCTTTCAACAAACTAATGTAGAACTGGAGGCACTCGCTCATCTGTGTCAAGAAATTTGGAAGACAAGTACGTGGCCAAATAACTAGAAGAGATCCGTATTTATGCCCATTCCAAAGAAAGGTGACATAACGGAATGTGGAAATCATTGGATAATAACATTAATATCCCATGCAAACAAAATTTTACTAAAAATATTTCAAAAATGGCTAAAACCATACATTGACAGAGAACTTCCAGAGGTACAAGAGGGATTCAGAAGAGGATGTGGAATGAGGATTATCATTTCTGATATCAGATAGATCTTTGCTGAAAGCAAAGAATACTAGAAAGATGTTTACCTGTGCTTTATTGACTAGGAAAAGCCTTTCAATTGTGTGGATCATGACACGCTATGGAAGGCATTGTGAAGAATGTATATTTCAAAACACTTAATTGTGCTCATGAGGAACCTGTACGTAGACTAAGATGCAGTTGTTCATACAAGGGAGCACTGAATGGTTTAAAATTAGGAAAGGTGTGCACCAGGGTTGTATTCTTTCACCATACTTATTCAATCTGTATGCTGAGCAAATAATTCTAGAAGCTGGATTATATGAAGAAAAATGTGGCACATGATACAACCTTGCTTGCTGATTGTGAAGAGGACTTAACATACTTACTCATGAAGATATGAAAATCAAAGACCATAGCCTTTGATATAGGTTGCATCGCAACATAAAGAAAACAAAAATCCTCACCAATATACCCATAAATAACATCATGATAAATGGAGAAATTATTTAGGTTGTCACAGACTTCATTTTGCTCCACCAAGCATCAACACTCATGGAAGCAGCAGTCAAAAAATCAAAGGACGTATTGCATTAGGCAGATCTCTTGCACAAGACCTCTTTAAAGTGTTGAAGAGTAAAGATATCAGTTGAGTACTAAGGTGCCTCTGACCCAAGCCATGGTATTTTCAATAACCTTATATGTATGCAAAAGTTGGACAGTGAATAAGATGACCATAGAAGAACTGATGATTTAAGCTATGGTGTTGGAGGAGAAAGTTAAAAGTACCATGGACTCCCCAAAGGAAAAAACAGTCTGTGTTTGAAATACAGCCTGAATGCTTCTAGGAAGCCAGCATGACCATACTTCATGTCTCATACTTCAGATATATTGTCAAGAATGGACCAGTCCCTGGAGAAGAATATCATGTTTTGTAAAATGGAGGGTTGGAGAAAGAGAGGAAGACCTCCAATGAGATGGATTGGTACAGTGGCAGCAGCGATGGGCACAAATGTAACAACATTTGTGAAGTTGGCCTAGGACAGGCAGTGTTTCTTCTGTTGTGCAGAAGACTCGATGACACTTAACAGCAACAACAAGGACCAGTGTAATCCACATGATTTTCGTAGACTGGTTTCAGCTGTCTAGGTCTTTCTTTATAGTCTTTTGCCTGGTTATTGTTAAGTGCCATCGAGTTGATTCTGACCCATAGAGACCCTGTATAAGGTTTCTGTGGAGCATCTGGTGGGTTTGAACCGCGGACCTTGAGGTTCAAACGGAGTTTGTGTTCTCTACAGCACCACATCTGCTGAAGTCTGTTAAGCATCATAGCAACACACGACAGATGGGTGGTGGCTACACATATACATGAATGCTTTGGCTGGAATTGAACAGGGTCTCCCATGTGGAGAGAATTCTCACACTGAACCATTAGTGCTTCACAGTAGTGGTTTGTTGTTGTTAGGTACCATCGAGGTGGTACCAACTCATAGGGAGCCTATGCACTACGGAACGAAACACTGCCGGGTCTCAGGCCAAGGTCACAATCATTGTTATGCTTGATCCCATTGCTGTTACCACTGTGCCAATCCATCTCTTTGGGGCCTTGCTCTTTCTCTGACCCTCCACTTTACCAAGCATGATCTTCTTCAGAGACTGTTGTTGCTAAGGGTCACCGAGTCGGTCATGACTCATAGCGACCCTGTATAGAGTTTCCGAGGAGCGGCTGTTGAGCTTGAACCACCGAACTTGCGGTTCAAACCGACCTTGCAGTCCAGTGCATTAACCCGGAGCGCCATTTCCAAACTGTGAGTCTCCCCTAAGATTACGGCAAAATTGTTTGGTGAAACTCTTTTTTTCAGGATAGATATTTATCTGTAATATCTGTAATGTGTATCTAAACATTGGAAATGGATATCTCACTGCAAATGGTATTATAAACATTTGAAATCTCGTGTAGGGCAACTGGGAGAAGTCTGGGTCCGGCCTTCCTAGGAAAACAACCAATCTCTGACCTCCAATTTAAGCACCCCGCCAAAATCCGAAGGCGCAAATAGTAGCTCAGACCAACAGGCCTCCTCTCCTCGCGATGGCAGCGTCTAATCCTCTTCCGGGGCGTCTCCCTAGTCGATGTCGTATTTTCTGCCTCTTGCCAGAGCCTTAGCGAAGCTGCGCTTTTTCTGACGTCATCGCTAGGCGCCGCTGCCGCCACTTCCTTTCAGTTCGCGGGAGAAGCTGTTGGCGCGAATGGATCCTGAGCACCGGTAACGGATTCTCCTGCCGGCCGACCTACCTGTTGCCAGCCCGCCCTTTAGTCCTTGGGCTGTGATGGTGAGCCCTTGGGGAGGCTCGACGGTTCGGTGACTTGGAAGACTTTGTCGGCTGGGGGTGTGGACGGGGCACGCCAAGCTTGTAGAATTGGGGAGGACGGCTTTGGTTGGCTCTGAAGGGCATCGAAGGCACAGAAGGAGCCACAAACCGGACATTGGACCCCCAGCTTTGCTGGTCGCGGAGTCCAGTTTTCGGCTGCAGCCACGGGATAGGGCCTTTGGTGCTTAGTGTGTGCTTCATTTTGTTTTCCAGCCTTGTGGGGGCGGGATGGGATAAAGGAAGGAAGAAAAGTTTTTGGGGCACAGTAGTGAAGTTGTTTTCCTGTTCAGCGTTGTATTGAACCTCTGGTATGCCCTGTCTGAAGTTTTTATTTCAAGCGTAAGTAATGAGAGAAGAATGTAACAGACTCTCTTTTGCTGTGAATAAGTTGCCTCAGGCCTTAAACGTTCTGCGAAACGCTCATCGCATGGCCATTTTGAGACTGAGTGTAGGGGGAGTGTGTTTTATTTCGTTTGATGGGTTGGTTCATAGAAGTCAAGGGGTAACACGGTTTTCCAGGAAAAAAAAGCACAGCATATAGAAATAGATGTAATACATTTGACAGCTGCCATCTCTTATCACATGACTGTAAAATGACTATAAAGCAAAACACAGAAAACTGCTTAATTCCATATAAAGCACTTAGATAGTGAGATAATTCTGTATTATGTAAAACAGACATTCATGATGGTATAGCAATGGATACATGTATTTTGTGTCATTCTTCATCACATTTGTCAGAATTCATCATTGGGGGTGGAGCTGGAAAACTTGCAGTCTTTTGTATCTCTTCTCAAAGAGGGATAAAACAATAATGATATCCATCCTATACCTAGTTTGTGCTGATTCAGCCCAGTGTGTAAGCTGTTTATTTTACATACTGTTTTTCATTTTAACATAATAGCACTATAGTTAGTTTTACAAATGGAAAAGAAGACTTTTACAGTTTAAGCAATTTTGTTAAACAACAAAATGGTTGAACTAAAATTAGAACTATTTTTTAAGACCACTTATATCACACTGTTTCTCAAAAATGATCATTATTGTATTTTGGAGTGCAGACACTATGGTAGTATGGAAAGTTGAGATTTGGGGTCTTGAAGGTGATGTTTTCATCTTGTTCTGCCATTTAATAGGCATATGGTCTCAGGAAAATAAGTAGCTTAACTTTAATAGCTGCCTTATATAATTGTCTTGAGTATCAAACAATATATGTAAAACTTCCATTCCAGTGCCTGGCATGTGGAAGGTGTTACACAATTACCAGTGATCTATTTTTCTTTAATAAAAGTAACAATGTTTAAGGGCATGTCTCTGATATTGCATATGCAAGGGTAAGTAAAAAAAAAAAATATATGGTTACTAGGTTTTCAGTTCATACATGCATGAGTTTATTTCAAACCACATGTGTTTAAATATGCCGCTGTGATCAGCGGACAGCTGCAGACAAGTTCTCTCAGTAATATACTTGCTAGGATGCCTTCAAAAAAGATCCAATCAGAACAGTGGCTTCTAAGAGGATATGCTGGGCCAGTTAAATTCAAGGCAGAGAGGTCACCTCAGAAGGTGATGGTGAGTGCTTTTTGGGATCTCCAAGGGGTGATTGGAGTCCTAGTGTGGCGCTACAAGATAATGCACTAGATCACAAGTTCGGATTGAACTGCAATGTTGGCAGTTCAAGCCCACCAGCTCCTCCTTGGAAACCCTACATAGGGGCGCTGTGAATCAGAACTGACTCGAGAGCACTTAACAACAACAAAATGGGGTAATTGAGAGTGTGGTGGCTCTGTGGGATAAGTACTGAACTGCGGGCCGCAAGGTCAGTAGTTTGAGTTCACTAACTTCTCTGTGGGAGAAAGATAAGGCTTTCCTGCTTCAGCAAAGATTTACAGCCATGGATTCCATCATGACAATACCCTTTCTCAATCTTCAAGAATAACAAGGGCTGTCCTAAGAGAATTTCATTGGGAAATTACACCCCACAACCCCGATATTTCCCCTTCAGATTTCGTTCCCAAAATGCAAAGAACATTGAAAAGGAATATTATTTGAGTCACTCAAGGATGTCAAAACTGCCTTTATGTTGTTGTTGTCATTGCGTTTGAGTTGATTCTGACTCATGGTGACCCCATGTGTGCAGAGTAGAGCTGCTCTGTTTTTTAAACTTGATTGTGTTTGGGCAAAGGTTTACAGAGCAAATCAGTTTTTCATTCACCAATTCATCTACATTTTGTTTCATGCCATTCATTGTAATTCCACAGTGTAATATCACTTAGCCTATTTCTCCCTATGTTTCTCATTTCCATTCCTACCCCTTCCTGCCTTCTCAACTTTATGTTTGGGCAAATGCTGCCCTTTGGATCTCAAATGGTTAATTATCCTTAGGCGTGCTTACCTCCTTAGTATTATTGTTCTCCCTAAAGACCTGTCTGATTGGTGATTGTGTGTCTCAGAGTCAATTCCGACTAATAAAGACCCCACATAGGGTTTCCGAGGTTGTAAATCTTTATGGAAGCATAAAGCCTCATCTTTCTCCCACGGAATGGCTGGTAGTTTTGAACTGCTCACCTTGAGGTTAACAGCCACACTCATAATCTGTTGGACTGTTTTCATGTGCCTTTGATTTTCTTCACTCTTCTCCACTCTGGACCTTTTGGAGGCAGGTTACCAAGCCTGTCCTCCAAGGTACCTCTTGGGTGGGTTCATACCGCCAACCTTATGACCAGTATTCGTCTGCTTAACTGTTTGCCCCATCCAGGAACTCCACTATGCAGCCACTAAAAAATGAGGGAACGTTATGTTCTGAAAGATGATAATGAAAAAAAACCCAGGAAAGATACAATATAGTATGCAAAATATTGTTGTTGAGTGCTATTGAGCTGGTTCCGACTCATAGCAACCTTGTATAGCGTTCCCAAGGCCTTACATTTTTGTGGGAGTTGAAAGTCTCATCTGTCTCCTGCAGAGCCGCTGGTGGGCTCGGGCCACCAACCTGTGTTATGCTATGGAGTCATGTGTTCCATGTAAAGTATGTACCATTTTATGTAGAAAAAAGAAGAATACTGACATACTTGCTGGGAGATGCATAAAATATCTTTAAGGATGCACAAGGAACTGATAATATTTGTTACCTCTAGAGATGGGAAGTATGTACCTGAGAGGTGTGACGCTCTGGGTTAGTGTGGGTGAATGTGTGATTTGAACTGCAACGTCAGTGGTTCAAGTTCCCTAGAAACCATATACAGGGTCTCTATGGCTTGGAACTGACTTGATGACAATTTGTAGTCCAGTGTATTGTTGTTGTGTTGTTAAGTGCCTTTGAGTTGGTTCTAACCCATAGAGTTTCCGAGGAGCAGCTGGTGATTTTGAACCGCCGATCTTGTATGTGCTTTATTGCCCCACTGTGGGTATGAAATGCTTTCTTTGGAGCAATGTAGTTGTTAAGTGCCATTGAGTGGGTTGACTCATAGCGACCCTGTATAGGGTTTCACACTATATTGGGTTTCCGAGTAGTGACTGATGAGCTTGAACCGCTGACCTTGAGGTTCAAACTGACCTTGAAGTCCAGTGCATTAACCTGCAGCACCATAACCTGATGCCTTTTGAAGCATTGCTATGACCCTATTTCAATGTAGCTTTTGCCATACAACATACAGTATTGTTGTTAGGTGCTGTCGAGAAATACAAGAAAAAGGCAAATATGCAAGTACTAAAGGAAGACCATCCCAAGGAGAGGAAACATCAAGAGCGAACCAGCTTAACTGCAAAAGCGATAAAGAATTGAGATCAGAGATGTATGTAGAAGCCAGATCATGTAGGCCTTAAAGGCCAAGTAATACTCTATGTGGAGTCCTGGTATGGCGCTGTGGATTAATGTGCTGGACTGAAAAGTCAGTTTGAACCAGAAGGTTGGTGGTTTAAGCTCACCAGCAGCTTCTAGGAAACCCTATACAGGGGCACAATGGGTCAGAACTGATTTGATGGCACTTCATAACAACAACAGCAAATAATGTCCCAAGGACCAGTTCCCCACCCCTGCTATACAGCTTCGCTGTGAGTCAATCGACAACGGCATCATCAGCAAATAAGGCTTATAACTTTTAAATCTGGATGCTTTTTATTTCATTTTCTCCCCTAATTGAGTGGATATCCTTGTCTTTTTTTGATCTTAGGTCATTCTTGAGCTTACTTTTTTGCTTTCAAAGTATAGGACCTTAATATAATTTAAAATAATTTAAGATTATTCCATAATCTCCCTCTAATGTGTGATCACCAGCTAGTTAGTCAGATATAGTGTCAGTTTTGCATTTTACTGATTTTCAAGATAAAATATTTTGCATTTGGATAAATTTTGTGAAGTGCATAGATGATAATTTCTGCTTGTGGATTTGGTGGACTATTTAAAAATATTAACCAGAAATATTTATATTTCAGTATTACTCTCAAAATAGTGAAGGGAAACCAGAATGTAACAGTTTGGCCACCTGTAGAGAACCGCAGTACTTACTTTGCATAGAATTATTTGCTTTTCAAAGATAAATGAACACAGTGACAAAATTTGCTTTCTCTTCATACTTACATGTACACTTGGTAGACAAATATAACTTGTTCATTATTTGAGCCCATCAGCAGTGTGTGTGGGGGAGAACTACAGCTGTTTGGTTATACTTCAAACTGAACGTTGACCTCACTAATTTAAATGCCAAATGATAACTCACTGCTGTGTAGGTTTATCGCAAAACTTTTCCCCCTCTGTAACAGATTTATAAGCAACCAAACTAGGTACAGATAAAAGACTAAAAAAAATGCATGATTTTTTGAGTACTTGACTAAAATCTGGTTCTTTATCTTGGTATGTGTTTATTAGTCACATTTAGGTTGCTGGTAGACAGTGCTTTCCCTTGATAGTATTATAGAATGATCAGTTACAAGTAAAGGTGGAAATGCAAAACACGTTTTTTGGCTTATATTTAAAACTATCTTATATTTCCGAACTTTTGGAGAACACCTTGTTAAATTTTCTCGTCTGTGAATTGGGACTAATTTCACTGGGTTGTCATATGGTCGCCACTATGATCACCACTACTAAAAAATAAGGGTTTGAGCTCACGAGCCGTGCTGTGGGAGAAATGTGACAGTCAGCTGCCATAGAGATACAGCCTCAGACACCCTATAGGGCAGTTCTGTCCTGTCACATAGGGTGGCTAGGGTTGGAATTGACTCTGGCAGTAGGTGAATGTGTCATTGTGGGTTAAATTAAAGTATTTAAATCAGTGCTTGGGACTGAGTAAGTCTTATTACGTTTCATCAAATAAGTAGCTAATGGAGCCCTTGTTAGGCAGTGGCAGTAAGAATGGAGGGGGAAGACACCAATATTTGGGAGGTCAGATTAGCTGGGTTTATTTAGTGGAGGGTCAGAGGAAAGATGGAAGACAGTACTAATGTTTTGGTTTTGGTGAATGCTGGGGCTGTGCATTCCCCTAACAGATGGAGAGAAGCATGTTCCTAGAGAAAGATGAGCTCATCTTTAGATATATGAACCTTTGGGGCTTTTGGATGAAGTATGTGGCAGACTAGACTGTTAGCTACATGGCTGTGGAGCTCAGAGGAGATCTGGAATGGAGACAAAGGATTTAGGAGGCATCAGTGTGTATATAGGTGGTGTTAAGTGCTGTCGAGTCCATTTTGACCCATAGCGACCCTGTATAGGGTTTCTGATGAGCAGCTGGTAAGCTTAAACCACTGACCTTGCAGTTCAAACCGAACTGGCAGTCCAGTGCATTAACCCGCAACGCCACACCAGTCATGAGATTGAAATGGGTGTAAATTAGCTCCATTGAGGTTGAAAGAACCATGAGTATGTAGATCAGAAAGTTTTAATTTGGTGTTCATGGAGACCTATTAATAGGCTTTAGGGGAAAACTCCAAAAATTGCATGCCAAGATTTGTATGTATGTGTATTTCTGTGGCAAACATTCATAGTTTTCATTAGATTCACAAAAGTGTACATACTACTGGTATAGCTAATTTCCTTGGTATACAATAAAAAAAATGTTTTATTGTGAATTATGTGATAGTTTACATGGGAAAACATTAGTTTTACATTCAATTATCGTATATCGTCTCATTGCCATGGTTACAATCCCCTCCATGCATCATCAGCCAACCAAAGGGTATACCCTGCAAGCCTGCCCCCTGGTCATCAACACACAGCCCCTCTCCCTCTCTAAAGACCCTGGCCTCTCCATCTCTACACGTCATTGTCTCTGCCTCCATCTCTGGCGTCACTGCTTCTCTGGGTAGGGTCCCGCTCTCTGCTCTTCTCCCATGATGGTCCCAGGGACCTCCACTCCTAGACTGCAAAGTCAATCACTCCCCTCCTTGCTACAAAACATCTACCTTTACATTTGCAACGCACAATCAGTCCTGATAGCAGTTATTCACTATTGAACCACAAGAGTCTTATCCCCATCTCCTTTCACCAGCCCCATCCAGACAAGTTGGAAACTACTCAGTGGAGATTCTACGTTCCCTGCACCCTCTGAAACTAGACTTCCTCTTGAAAGTTTATAAGCCAGTCACTTCTTGTCTTTGTAGCTCCCCCATTTTTGGCAGCCAATATCTAAGTTGCCTATCCCTGTCAATTCTGTGTACCGAGAGGGGGTGGGAATGATCCTCGCTGTAAAGATTTGTTCCCTCATTTGAACTACTGCATCCACAAGCATAGGTCAGGTTCATCAAATAGCAGATTACTTATTTTTTTCCTCTTCTTTCTTCCTTTAGTCGAGTCCTGATCATCCAGCCATTGAAGCCAGGTCAAATGGGTACTATCTGCAAGTATGGGTGCTCTTGTGCATCTCCCCTCCCATCATATCAGCTGGACGCTTCACTCTCTGCTCTAGTACTCTGTGGCCATGTCCCTGTCCCTGGGCCCAGGAGTCCCTGGGTCTTGCCATATTGCTGGCCAACCAGATCTCCACCTGGCTTCACAGGAGTCTGTTGAACATGGTCGGACTTAGCTCACAACTATTGCTGTTTTTCCCCACTTCCCGTTATCGGTGACCAACGAGGTCAGCAGCAAGACCACATGCCTGCTCATGTATTCCCTTGAGTCTTAGTCTTGGAAGGAGGTTTGCCCTGAGGGGACCCAACCACTTGCCTTGATGGCTCCCGGACAAACAACTTGCTTGTTCTTGTAGTAGTCAATCAGACTGTTGTTTTTGATTTTTCTTGCTGGTTTTTCTTTCAAGAAGTATCTTCAGTTCTTCTAGCTGCTCCAGGCTGGTCTGCTTGTCCTTTCAAGTAGAAATGCCCCACCTCAGATGATTCTGGATGGGGATCAGGATTCCACCCTATGCAGAGGCTCCACAGGAAGCCTCCTTCCCTGGGCAAGTTCTAGCCCCATTTTAGGAATTCCAATCAGATATAGGCTGAAGACAGGTTTACAAGCTTTCTATGGTGATGTTTCTGGCTATTCCTTTCTCTCCCCCTGAAGTGTCTTGTTTTACAATAGTCGGCAAGGGAAACCAAGATTCAAAAGACAGTCAAACATCTTAACATTATTTCCCCTCTTTTGCTTATTTAGATTATGCCTCAGTCTCTATATCATAGAACCCTGTTGTTCCAAGGTTGAGCATACATCATTATTTACCTCTGGCCCACTTAGCCCGTGCAGACCTGCCTAAATGTTCTCCCATCTGCCTTGTTTTTCCATTCCCCTCCTCCTTATGCATTGCCCCCAAACTATCCTGTGTCTATTCAGGACCTTGTGCTCCACATTCCCCTCCCTCCCTTTATCCCACCCCCTATACCCCAGTAACTAACGAAGAATTTCCCCCCCTCTTTTAGTGTGGATGCTTTTTCTTAAGCTTTTACGATAATGGTTCTATGCAGTAATTCTCCTTTTGTGACTAATTTCACTCGGCATAATATCCTCAAGTTTCATCCATGTTATGCTGTGGCTTGCAGCTTCCTTGTTATTCTTCAAGGTGGCATAATATTCCATTGTGTGTACTATCAGGGAATATTTGTTGAGTGAATAAATGAATGACTGAGTGAAGGAAACTTAAAATTCTCCCTATCTAGAACCTGTTACTGTTCAAAGATTTTTTCCGGTCACCCTTCTGTTTCACTTACAGTGCCTTGCTTTGAGTTCTTGAGTTCTGTGCTAGACTTGGCTATATTAGCAACATTGATTATGTGTAGAGGTGTTTCTGACCTCTTTAAAAAAAAAAAAAAAAAAAAAAATTTGAAGAAGAGGAAATGCCTTACTCAGATCGAAAGTTTTTGTGGCCTGGTTGGTTTGTTGTTTTGTAGCCGCAGTTCTGTAATATAACAAGAATATCGTATTACAAGGGTCAGTTTTAAAAGGTCAACTTTTAAAAAAATTTATCTCCAAAAAAATTCACATTGTGTTAAGACCCTTTTATAATTTTTAATAAAAAGCAAGAGGTAAGGTCATAAAAATGAATTGCAATTAATATGCAACATTTACAAATAAGTCTGCCATGAATTTTATTTCACATAATTAAGAACTTCTCTTTCTGAGCTCTGGTGTGAAGTTCAACAAATATTAATTAAGCATCTAACTTTTCTGAATTGCTGGCCCTACACTTGGGATACAGTGGTAGGATAGACAAGTGTGTTACATGGAGCTCGCTTTATTCAAACTAAAATTTCTATGACTATGAAATATATCTGTGTGGTGCCGGATGATAACCTGCATTCGACCACAAGGTCAGTTTGAACTGCAAGTTGAGCGGTTCAGGTTCACCAGCTGCTCTTCAGAAACCCTAGACAGGGTCACTATGAGTCTGAACCGACTTGACAGCACTTAACAACAACAACAAGTAGTTATAAGAGTCCTGGTTTGGCATTGTATGATAATGCATTGGATTGCAAAGTCAGTGGTTTAAACTCATCATCCCCTCCTCAGAAACCCTGTACAGGGTCGCTATGAGTTGGAACTGATTTGATGGCACTTCACAACAACAATACTTCAATTGTTGCTTCTTCTGGGAAGTCCTACAACTCTCAGGGTGTTAGATGTCCTGGGTGCTCTCCTGGTTTTAGGATTAACTCTCTTTTAGCACTGTGTTGTATTTCATTCTTTATAGTAGTGTTTAATATACTATTCTGTCTCCCAAGTAGCGTTGTGAGAGAATTTTCCTCTTTGTGCACTAAGTCTCTGACACAGTGCTTTGCCTGAAATGTTATTGTTAGATGCCATCAAGTCAGTTCCTTCTTCCTCTGAGTGACCCTGTGTATAACAGAAAGAAATACTGTGCTATCCTCACAATTGCTGCTATGTTTGAATTTACTGCTGCTGCCACTGTGTCGGTCCATTCACTCTGTGAATGTTTAGGTAGGTTGTGTTTTTCTAAAACGTGTATCCATTTCCATTAGATTTTCAAATTTGTTGGATTACAACTCTTAATAGTATTTTGTTGTTATCCTTTTTATTTCCATTCATTCTGTAGTGACATCACCCATGTAGTTTCTTATGTATGTTGTGTCTTCACCCTCTTTTTTTATGTATGATTTGCCAGTGGTTTGTCAGTTTTCTTAATCTTTTCAAAGAACCAACTTCTTGTCTTGTTTATTCTTTTTATAGTTTTTCTGTTGTCTCTCTCATTCATTTCTGCTCTAATGTTTATTATTTCTGTTCTTCTGGTGATTATAGGTTTACTTTGCTGGATGTTTTCTGATTGTTGGAGGTGTTGTGTTAATGTGTTGATTTTGGTTCTTTTTTTTTTTTATTAAAGATTTTTATTGTGGATTGAGTGAAAGTTTACAGGGCA
>NW_006408748.1:1879993-1893483 GCF_000296735.1 Chrysochloris asiatica | reverse complement strand
TTTGTTTTTAATTGGAAAGTGTCTCTTTAAATTTCAAGGAGATCTGTGCGTATGTGTAGTAGAACCCTCTGAGGGTGGAGCTGGGGTACCCACTAGCTCAGGCACCCCTATAGTCACCAGAATGGAGTTGCGCAGACAGCAAGGGGCCAATGAACAGATACCAAAAGAAAAGAATGTCTACACCTTTATCTCTGTGGGTCTGCCAGGCGTCTGTGGCCGCTCTGATCCTATTCCCTCTTGGTCTCACTCAAGATGGCGGCTCCTGGAGCAGCTGAGCGTCCCAGATTAGAAAGCAATAGATTTCTTGCTTCTGCTACAAATTCCCCCAGCTGTGAGCCTTCCAACCTTCTAAATATTCCTTTATATGTAGTTCAGATTTCTGGGATTATCCCCTGAGCCTGCTTGGTCAGGTATTCTGTGTTGTTGCTGGAGGAGCTCCTTTACTGCACTTCCACCCCATCCGCCATCTTGTTTGTTCTCTCGGTTCTTTCTCTTTTGATAAATGCATTTATTGCTATAAATTGCCCTCTCAGTATTGCTTTTATTGTTGTCCAAAGGTTTTGGTATGTTGTGTTTCCATTCTCATTTTTTTTTTTTTTTTCTTGAAATTGATTTTTCTTCCTCTTGATTTGGAAGTTTTGTAACTAAATTATTTCCTCATTTACTTTATGTTTTTGTTGATGTTACAACTATCACTGGTTCTCATTTTCAGTATTATAGGTTTATTTTACTTTGAATACGTTTATATCTGGTGTGGTGATGTGGGTTAATGTATTGGGCTGTAAAGTTGTTGAAACTCAAGGTCATCGGTTCAAGCTCACTAGTTGCTCCTTGGAAACTCTATATAGGGTCACTATAGGTCGGAATAACAACAATAGTAATTGGGTTGGACTCCTGGTGTGGCACTGTGTCATAAACACTAGCCGCTCCTCAGAGTTCCCCTATACAGGGTTGTTTTGTGTTGGAGTCAACTTCATGGCACTTAACAGCAACAGCAACAGCAACTTAATCTGGGTTGAGTCTAGGTGGTATTGTCATGTATGTTCGTCTCAGGTTGTTTGCTGTTGTTGGTTCTCTGTCCACAGAACTCCCTGTAGTGTTTTTTTGTAAGGCTGGTCTGGTTTTTACAAATTGTTTTAATTTCACTTTATCTGACAATGACATAATTTCATCATCGTATTTGATTGACAATTTTGCTGAGATATGATTCTTGGTTGGCAGGTTTTTTCTTTCAGTTTTGTATGTATCATTCTATTTACTTCTTGCCTACATGATTTTTGCTGAGATATCAAGAGCTTAGTTTTAATATTTCTTCTTTTTAGGTAACTTTTTCCTGATCTGCTCTCAGGAATATTTCCTTGTCTTTGGTTTTGAAAAGACATATTATTATATGTCATGGTGTATTTCTTTTGGATTCTGCCCTGTTTGGACTTCATTCCACTTCTTGAATGCTGTCTTGTCTTTCATAATATTAGGGATGTTTTCTTCCAACAACTCTTGGACAGTATTCTCTACATTTTTTCTTTTGGTCTCTTCCTGTTCTGGAATTCCAGTCAGCACAATGTATTCCTCTTAATTGTTAAGTGCCATTGAGTGAGTTCTGACTCATAGCCACCCTGTATAGGATTTCCAAGGAACGACTGGTGAGTTTGTACCATCAACTTTGCTGTTAGCAGGCCAATGCTTATCCAACATAACCGCATCATGACTCCATTCCTCATGATAGTGTCCCACATAAATCTTAGGCTTTCTTTGGATTTTTTTGTTCTTATTTCTGATTGTTCCTTTGTTGTTAAGTGCCACTGAGTTAGTCCCAACTCATAGGTACCCTGTATAGGGTTTCCAAGGTTTGTAGTCCATGCGTATCCTACAGCACCACACCAGAATTGTTCTTGTAGTGGATGAATATTGAGGAATTTTTCTTTAAGTTCAATAATAATTTGGCCCTCCCATTGATTCAGTTCTACTGATTTGCTCATTCAGTGTATTAACTGTTTCTAAAATCTTAGTGTTAATCTTCTAGCTTTCTTGTTGTTTTTATGTTTGCTTTTGATTTATTATGTCAGTTTCTTTCATAAAGTTTCCTATAGTTTTGTCTCTGTTTTCTTAATTTCATCTGTAGTTTTCTCAGTTATTCTCTCAGTCTGCATGTCTGCCTATTACACCGTCTTGTTCTGGTGGTCTGCAGAGTCATCAATTCTCTGGTCTTCTTTATTCATTGTCCAGATTTTGCATGCATATGAGGTGATTGAAAATACCACGGTTTGTGTCACATATATCTTAAACATTTTTGAGATCGTTTGTAGCAGATTTACCCAGTGCAGTACATTGGTTGAATGTTTGATTTAAGCTTCCATGGACATTGGTGGTGGATCCAAGTAAAATGAGATTCTTGACAACTTTATTCTTTTCTGAATTTATCATGATATTGCTTGCTTATATAATTTATCATAATTATGTATGTTTGTTATTTGGCTCACATGTAAGGACTCTTATTTTCCTTATGCTGAGGTGTAATCCATACCAAATGCTTTCTTTAGTTTTTGATTGTCGTCAGTAAGTGCAAGTCATTTTTCCTTTCAGCCGTGAATATCATGCTGCTAAATATTGCTCTGGTAGCGTAATGGTTACGAATCGGGCTGCGAGCCGCAAGGTCAACAGTTCAAAACTACCAGCGGTTCCGTGGGAGAAAGATGAGGCGATTTGCTCCCGTAAAGATTTAAAGCCTCGGAAACCCTGTACAGGGTCGCTATGAGTCGGAACCGACTCCACGGCACATAACAACAACAATAACAAATATTGCAGTTTGTTGAGTTGTCTTCCAGTTCTGATGATTCTTCTTCATATAGTTCAGCTTCTTAGGTTATTTGCTTAGTGTACAGATTGAATAAGTGTGATGAAAGCATATAACCCTGACACATGCCTTTTCTGATTGTAAACCATGCAGTTTTCCCTTGTTATGTTAGAACAGCTGCCTCTTGGTCTATGTATCGATTTCTTATGAGCAAAATTAAGTGTTTTGTAATTTTCATTCTTTGGAATGTTATCCATAATTTATTATGATCACACTTGAGTGCCTTTGCATAGTCAATAAAGCACAGGTAAATATCTTTCTGGTATTTACTTTCAGTCAAGATCCTTTTGACATCAGCAGTAATATACCTTGTTTCACATCCTCTTCTGAATTTGGCTTGAATTTCTGTCAGTTCTCTGTTAATGTACTGCTGCAATTATTTTTTAATTATCCTCAGCGAGTTTTACTTGTGGTAGTAATGATATTGCTCGGTAATTTCTACATCCCATTGGATTGCTTTTCTTTGGAATGGGAATGAAAATGGATCTATTCTAGGCAGTTGGCCAGCTAGCTGTCTTCCAAACTTCATGGCCTATATAAGCACCTCCTCCCACACTGTATCTGTTTACTGAAACATTCAGTTGGCATGTGGTCAATTCCTGTAGCCTTGTTTTATCTCCTGAAATAGTTGAACATTGGACCAATTCTTTTTGGTACAGTGACTCTGTTTATTCTTTCTATCTTCTTTCGAAGCTTCCTGGATCATTTCATACTTAGAATCCTTTAGTATTGCAAGTTGATACTTGAATTATTTTCAGCTCTTTCATCTTGAGAAATGCTGGGCATGTTCTTCCCCTTTGGTTTTCTAACTCTAGATCTTTGCACATTTTCAGTAATACTTGTCTTCTCAAGCTGCCCCCTGTAAGCATTCCAAGGATCAGATTTGTTATGAATGATGAGAAGAGCAAGGCTGCATTGCTGGTTGTAGGAGTATGACTGTTGCTGCATAGATCCTAAAGCCCATTGTTGCTGCCACTGTGTCAGTCCATCTTGTTGGGATCATCATCTTTTTTTGCTGACCCTCCATTTCACTAAGCGTGATTTTCTTTTCCAGAGACTAGTTCCTCATGATAATATCTCCAAAGTACGAGGGATGAAATTTTACCCTCCTGGCTTCTAAGGAACGTTCTGACTGTACTTCCAAGACAGATTTGTTGGCTATCCATGGTACTTTCAATATTCTTTGCCAATACCATAATCCATTAGGCAAATCTGCTGCACTAGACCTGTTTAAAGTGTTGAAGAACAAAGATGTCAGCTTCAGGACTAAGGTGTGCCTGACCCAAGCCATGGTATTTTCAATAACCTCATATGCATGTGAAAGCTGGACAGTGAATAAAGAGGACCGTCGAAGAATTGAAGCATTTGAGGTGTGGTGTTGGAAGAGAATATTGAAAGTGACATGGGTTGCCAAAAGAACCAACAGATCTGTGTTGGAAGAAATGCAGCCAGAGTGCTCCTTGGAGGCCAGGATGGCCAAATTTCATCTCTCATACTTCAGACATATTGTCAGGAGGGACCAGTCACTAGAGAAGGATAATCATGTTTGGTTAGGTGGAGGGTCAGAGAAAAAGAGGAAGATCTCCAGTGAGATGGATTGGCAAAGTGGCAGCATCAATGGGCTCAAGCGTGGCAACAATTGTGAGGTTGGCCTAGGACTGGGCAGTGTTTCGTTTTGTTGTGAATAGGGTTGTTGTGAGTTGGTACTGACTAGATGGCACCTAACAACAATAACAACCATAATCCAAATGCATCAATTCTTCTATGGTCTTCTTTATTCATTTTCATTAGCCTTGTATGCATGTGAAAGTTGGACAATGAACAAGGAGATTCCAGCTAGTGAGGGTAAAAGCTGACAAAAGGCCAGTATTGCCTGATTTAACCATTCCATGTACTTATCTATAAAATGAGGATTCATTCTAACTACATTTGTCCCATTTATCTGTTTATCTCATTGTTGTTATAAGTTGCTATGAAGTTGGCTCTGACTAATGGTGACTGTATCTCTGTTATTGTTGTTAGATGTCATCAAGTCATAGTGACCCCGTGTGTAACAGAATGAAGCACAGTCTGGCCCTGTACCATCCCCACAGTTATGTTTGAGCCCACCATTGCAGCCACGGTGTCAGTCCATCTTGTTGAGGGTGTTCCTCCTTTTTGTTGACCCTCTGCTTTGACAAGTGTGAGGTGATTCTCCAGGGATGGGTCCCTCCTGATAACTTGCCTAGTGTACATGAGATGAAGTGTCATCATCCTCATTTCTAAAGAACATTCTGGCTGTACTTCCAAGACAGATTTGTTTGTTCTTCTAGCAGTCCACGGTAATTTCAGTATTCTTTACCAACAACATAATCCAAATACATCAATTCTATGCCTTCCTATTCACTGTTTAGCTTTCACATGAATATGAAGCAATTGGAAAAGTTATGGCTTGGATCAAGGGAACCTTAGTTCTCAAAGTAACATCTTTGTTCTTTAGCCCTTTAAAGAGCTTTTTTTTTTTTTTTTAGTGAATTTGCCAATGCAATGTGTTGTTTGATTTCCTGACTGCTGCTTACATGAGCATTGATTGTGGACCTAAGTAAAATTAAATCTTTGACAACTTTAATATTTTCTGCATTTACTATGATGTCTATTTTTGGTCTGGTTGTGAGGATTTCTATTTTCCTGATTTTAAATCATTCAGTACTCCCTTGTACTGTTTGAATGACTTTCTTTTGGTCATGTACAGGTTCCATGTGAGTACTGTTAAGTTTTCTGAGATTCCCATTCTTTGCAATGTTATCTGTAGTTTGTTATGCTCTGGTAGCATAGTGGCTACAAAACGGGCTGCTAACCTCAAATTCAGCAGTTTGAAACTACCAGCTGTTCCTTGGGAGAGAGATGAGGCTTTCTGTTCCTGTAAATATTTACAGCCTTGGAAACCCTGTACAGGGTCGCTATGAGTCAGAACCGACTGCATGGCATACAACAACAACAACAAATACTAAGTCTAATGTTTTTGCATGGTTCATAAAGTACAAGTAAACATTTTTTTTTGTATTCTCTGCTTATAGGCAAGATCCATATGATGTCAGTCAACAATGGTAGCTCTCATCCTCTTCTGAAGCTGGCTTAAATTTCTAGAAACTCCTGTCAGTGTACTGTCTATAATTGTTTTTGAATGATCTTCAGCAAAAGTTTACTTGTTTGTGGTATTAATGATATTGTCTTATAATTTTGTAATTCTCTTGGGTCAACTTTCTTTACAATAGGCACTTCCAATCAGTTGGCCAGGTAGAGGTCTTTCAGACTTTTTGGCGTAGTGTGTACTTCCATTGCTGTGTGCTTGTTGAAAGATTTCAGTTGATATTTTATCAATTCTTGGAGACTTTTACCAATGTCTTCAGTGCAGCTTCGACTTCTTCCTTTAGTACCATCAATTCTTGATCATATACTACCTCTTGAATTGGTTGTGGCTTTTCTTTTTGGTACAGTTGACCACCTCTTCCTTCTTTCATACTCTGTCTTAATCTGGAAACTAGGCTGAAACCTGGCCAACTAGGGTGACCCTGCTGATATTTGGAATATTGGTAGTATAGCTTTTAGCATCACAGCAATATGGTAATGGTTATAAGTCTGGCTGCTAACCTCAAGGTCAGCAGTTCAAAACTACCAGCTGTTCTGAAGGAGAAAGATGAGGCTTTCTGCTCATGTAAAGATTTATAGCCTCAGAAACCCTCTGCAGATTCACTGTGAGTCGGAACCTACTCCCTGGTACTTAACAACAACATCAAACTGTAGGACAAACTGACAGAGGTGTGGTGGGAAATTATATGTAACTGAATGAAACTGCCCTGACCTACACCATCTTCATGATTGTGGGCGTGTTTGAGCTCATTGTGCGACTGTTATAGCGGTCCCTCTCTTTGAAGGGCTTTGCTGTTTCCTACTGGTCCTCTAGGTAACATGATGTCCTTTCCTAGCAGCTGATCTTTGTTGATGATGTGTTCACTGAAAGCAAGATGAACTCTCGCCACCCTCACTGTTTGTTTTTCTAATGAGGATTACACAAAATGTATTTACATTGGTAGTATAACATTTTTATAATTGTTAGGAGTATGTTTACAACTTACCTTGAATAAGTTGTTATGTGCCCTGGAGTCGGTTCCGACTCATAGCGGCCCTGTACAGGGTTTCCGAGGCTGTAAATGTTTACGGGAGCGGAAAGCCTCATCTTTTACCTGAAGAATAGCTGGTAGTTTTGAACTGCTGGCCTTGTGGTTCACAGCTCGATTCGTAACCACTATGCTACATATTTGAATACCTTTTTTGTGAATAAATGGTGTTAAAATACTTAAATACATTAAGTGAAATTAAATGAAACAACTGTAGAACAGCAGGATCTGTGAGCACATTGACAGTGTATGGACCACTAATTAGTATCAACCACTAAAATAACTCAACTTCCCTGCTCCCATTCTATGGATGAGAAAACCAAGGTTTACAAAGGCAAAACGCTAAATTTAAATCTATAGATACCATTATTTAGTGCTTTTTGCTGTCCATATACTTTGCTCTTTTGAGGGGGATAAACTGTTATCTTGCATGGAATTTTGCTTTTAAAATTATTTATGTTGTTGTCAAGTGCCGTCAAGTCGGTTTTGACTCATAACGACCCTGTATAGTGTTTCCGAGGAGCAACTGGTGGGTTTGAACTTCTTTTGGCCCGTCATCCAGCACTCATCCCATAGTGCCACCTCAGAAATATGATTTATACATATTGTTGTTGTCATGTGCCGTGGAGTCGTTGTGGACTCATAGTGATCCTGCATAAGTGAGTTTAAATTGCTGACCTTGTGGTTCATTAGCCTGCAGTGTGCCACACTAGAACTCCGAATTATATATAGTAGGCAGAAACTCCCACTCTACCATGGGAGAATGAGCAAGTATCTCAATAGCTAGATAATACATTTATTTTGAAATTAAAAATATGTAACTTTATCAGTACAAAGAACTTCTGTTTTCTCTCTTTCACAGCTTTCTAATTTTGAACACAAAAGCCCCAGTTTAATGTCACTGCATCACTATTAATTTAATTATGATTTTCCAGCAGTGGTGGCTTTGTAGGATAAGCACTGGACTGCCTGCCAACCACAGGTTGGCAGCCCAAATGTATCAGTAAGCCCATGAAAGAAAGAAGAGGTTTTCTGTTTCTTTAAAGCTCTGGGAACCCTATATAGTCTGAACCAACTCAACGACATCTAACGACAACAATGGAAAGACAGAGCAAGGTTACAGAGACGCTTCTCCCTACTTTGGTCAGGCCATTATTGCTAATTCTCTCTTGATTTCAGAAGCAGTACTTTGATCCCAGGTATACAAATGAGTTCAGTGAATCTCCAAGCAGCTCGGAAGTAGCTGAGCCCCAGAGTAGTATATCTCCTAAAGCATTTTGGCCTTAAACCTTTCCTAGTGGTTAAGCCTTATTATTTTTATTTTTTTAAGTTTTTATTGTGAACTGAGTGATAGTTTACACGGAAGAACATCGGCTTTACACCATCATTTCATTGCAATGATTACAATCTCCTCCTTTCATCATTCAACAGTATTTGCTTCTCTTCCCTCTGTTTTTTTTTAGGGGGCGGGGCGGGGCGGGGTGGGGATGTACACAAAAACGCTCAGGAATATATCATAATTTAAACAACCAAAGAGCATATTCTGTAAGCCTGCCTCCTGGCCTCCAGCTCTCAGTCCCTCTGTTTCCATGAGTCTAGAGTCCTCAGCGGTTCCCTCTCTCCACGTCCCCATCTCTGCCTCCATCTCTGGTGTCTCTGTTTCTCTGGATAAGGTCCCACATTCCATTTGTACTCTTAGTTTTAACTTTTAGGTGGTCTTTTTCTTAAGTCTTTTATTTTGCTTGAACTGACCTGCTTGTTCTCTTAGTAACCATTGAAGAAGAAGAAAGAACAGTTTTTTACTCTTGATTTCTCTAAAATTATTTCTTTTAAAAATGAAATCACTGGGACAAAGGGTATTTGCCAAGCCAAACCCATTGTTGCTGAATGGATTCTGACATAGAATAACAGGAAGGATAGAGTAGAACTGCTCCATAGGGTTTCCAAGCTGTATCTACTGAAGCAGACTGCCACATCTTTCTCCCAGGGAGCAACTGGTGGGTTTGAATTGCTGATCTTTCAGTTTGTTAGGAGTGAAGAGAAGCGAAAGACTGCATTGCTAGTTGTGGGGGGTGATTACTGTTGTGTAGATTCTTAGAGTTATGGGAGTACTTTAACTGCTGCATCACCAGGGTCCTGCCACAAAAAGTGTACACATTTCAAGTTCTGATAATTTTGATCATCGAGCCATGGTGTGACAAGCTTGGTAGTTTAAACCCTGGCAGATCTTGGAAACCTATGTAGGGTTGATATGATGGCACTCAATAACAACACCACCAATTTGATAAGTATTGTGCTCTAGGAAAGTATTCCAAGTTTTACAGTAGTATAGTGTGCAAGTATCCATTTCCCCATTTTGTTGTTGTTGTTAAATGCTGTTGAGTAGGTTCCGACCCATAGCGACCCTATATAGGGTTTCCAAGGAGCAGCTGGTGAGCTTGAACCACTGACCTTACAGTTCAAATGACTCTTCAGATCTGACGCATTAGCTCACAGCGCCACACAGGACTCCGTTTCCCCATATCCTTGACAAATCTGAGCATTACCAATCTTTTAAAACTTAAGGGAAATAGTCATATTTTTACTTATCTGTTTATCATTTGTAAAGTTGAGCATCTTTTATTATGCTGTTGATCATTTCTTCTGTAACTTAACTATTAGTAGCTTTTATTTTTCTACTAGACTATGCTCTGTTGATTTATGATGTTGTTGCTGTATGCCATCAAGTTGGTTCTGACTAATAGTGACTCTGTAGAGCCTTCCTGAGACGAAATCTTTGTGTTGTAGATGTTTTCAAGTTTGTGACCTGTGTTGTTTTCAATGATATCATTTGTTTTTTGTTTTGTAGTCAAATCTATCTTTCTTTATGGTTTCTAGCCCTGACGTTATGATTAGAAGTCTTGCTCCTTCCCAAGATTGCAAAAATAAATTTAAGATATGCTTATTTTTACACTCATAATTATCAGCAGTACTCAACAACTGCCCTGTGTAGGTAAGGGAAGCGTCTATATCCAATATTGAGAGTCTGCTTAGCTGCTAGGCTTGTGTCCTAAATATTATGAAGTCTTAGAAGAACTGGAGTACTGGACAGGGAATGATCAATGAAGGCCATCCTAGTGACTGTCTGCCTTTTAGGTATTTATACGCATGAAGATTGTTCATCCTGAAAATAGTTCTAAAAAGAGAGGAAACTGACTTCCAGTCTGATGAAAATTATTTTCCAAAAGTTTCGGTGTTTAGTATATATTGAGTTAGATCCGGGTGCTGTGATTTTTTAAAACTCTTGTTGTCATCTACATATAGGGCATGGTTGTGTGGGACACTGGAGTGAAGAAGGAAGGGAAATACAAAGGGAAAGAAAGCATGGAAAGGTGACGGGGAGTAGAAAGGATCAATTAGGACGGAAGGGATGAAACGTGCTGGGATTGCCCTTGTGTTGCCAGCAGTGTTGGTCCTGGAATTAGGTTTTGCTTATTTGCTTTTTGCAATTTTAGACAATTTTGTTTCTAAAATAGGTTGGGGACCATCACTTGCCTAAACCTGATCATTAAGCTACTGTTTTGGTATTTCCATGGCCTGTTCTCGCTGTGTGTGTGTGTGTTCATACAACACAGTTGTTTTTTATTTTTGACTAGATAGTGAGAATGATGTAGGTGATACTTGAAAATTTAGCCACTTTACAAAGTACTTTTACTGGGATTTTCCTTAGTACAACAATGAGAGATAGATTGGAGCAGGTCAAAAGGAATGAAAACTTAGAATTGTATCCATAAAGGTTAGTAAGTTTGTTCTTGAGCCCAGTTGTCTGGAATTCAGATCCTCATTTCTTCTCATTATTCTGATCTTAGTATCTTTCTTGGATCTTGGTGTGGTGCTGTAGGATAAGCATTGGACCACAAGGTCAGTTTGAACCTCCAGGTTGGCTGTTCAAACTCACCAGCTGCTCCTCGGAAATCCTGTACAGGGTCACTATGATTCAGAACTTACTGAATGACACTTTATGAACATCATCATTCCTGTGAGCAGGGTTACTTGTAAGGAAGATGTTTCAGTATTAGGAAGGCGTAACAGTTCAAAGATGAGGGCAAGACAAGCCTCCTACTGAGGCAAAATTGTCATAGATGCCTGATTCTAATAAGATATAGAGAATTTGACTACTTTAAGCGTAACTGAAGGTCAGCAGTTCGAAACTACCAGCTGGGAGAAAGATGAGGCTTTCTGCTCCCGTAAAGATTTACAGCCTTGGAAACCCTATGTAGGGTCGCTGTGAGTCAGAACTGACTCCATGGCACATAACAACAACAACCAATGAGAAAACAGGTCCAGATAAATCACCTGCCCAAGATTACATAAGGTAGAAAGCACTAGAGCAGAGATTTAAGACTCTTCTAACTTTCTTCCTTTCCCTATATACCAGTTTCTTCAACACTAAGTTCTAATAGAAGGATAAGGCGAATGTGTATGCGAAAGATAAGAAAAGTGAGTGTAGACCATGGTATAAATGTTTCAGTTTGAATAACTTGAATTCTACAGTTAAATAGAGACAGTATAATTAAAGAGAATATTGTAATGAGGAAAATATTTTTTTACCTTGAGAATTTAGAAAAATTACATACAGAGAAATAACTTCAAAGTTGTTAGTAAGGTCTTCGAGCAAAATCAAGTAGTTGAGAATTTCTCTCATTGGCAAGGATTATTTTCTTCAACTCTGTCTTCTCCCTTGATTCTCACCTGGCTGGAACAACACGGTGTGTGTGTAGGTGGATGGATGATCCATAAATACTTGGTATTTTGCTTCTTTCATTTACAAAAGTTTCACTTACTTCTGTCCTGTTTTTAGTCAAGTTCTGAGAATTAATGTTTATTCTTTATTAAGGCAAACTATTTTAAACTGCCATAATTTTGTCAGTTACGTTTTATAAATATGAAAAGAATACTACTTTTTAAAAAATGCAGGGTAATGGAAGGAGCTTGTGCATATGTGTGTGCGCGTGCTCCACATGTGTTCCTCTTTCCAGTTGAAACTAGAATTTTGTGTAATGTTTGCTTCTAAATTTTCTTTCTTTCTTTTAAAGGATATTCGGAAATTCTTTGGGGTTATACCAAGTGGAAAGAAACTTGTAAATGAAACAGTAAAGAAGAATGAGAAAACAAAATCTACTGAAGAAACTTTAAAGGCAAAGAAAGGAATAAAGGAAATCAAGGTCAGTTTTCCAAATACAATTTTGAATTGTTTGAAAGGTTGAATAAATTAAGTTCCTATAGTTGTTATGTTGGGACCCTCAAGTAAATACAGGTTTCAGCTCGCTTAGCAGAGGGGGGCAAATAAACAAGTTACTACGATTTCTAATGAATACAGTTTACTACTCTCGTAAGTTGTCAGTTTTCTTTGTAGAGGTGGGCCCCCCCCGACCCCTCCCTTTTTTAAAAAAAAACCATGTAGGGATATTTAATCGCATAAACAACTACAGGCATATTCTGGAAGCCAGATCCTGGCCACCAGCATACAATCTTTCTTTTTCCATGAGTCTAGAGTTGTCAGCAGTTCACTCTCTCCATGCCGTCACGTCTGCCTCCATCTCTAGTGTCACTGCTTTTCTGGTGGTGGTTATTTAGTACCGCGGAGTCGGTTCCGACTCACTGTGACCCTGCACAGGGTTTCTGAGGCTTCTCTAGTTAGGGTCCCACATTCCGCTCATGCTCTTCTCTCTTAGTGGTCCTAGGGCCCTCTGTTCCTGGAATGCAAGATTAACTACTCCACCCTTTTTGTTTTGGATTTTTGCTGCTGATCTTTCTTTCAAGAAGTATCTTCTGTTCCTCTAGTTACTCCGGGCTGGTCTGTATGTCCTCTCAAGTTGGAATGACCCACCTCAGAAGGTGGAACCCCCTTTTGATTGTTTAGGACTTTGTGTTTTAAGACCAACGCTTACTAATAAAGGCATGAACTCTAGCCTCAGGTAAATGGTGTTGGATTTCTGGCAAGGGCTGGCTTTGAAAGACAGCTTTAGTCTTTTCCCTGTCCTCTTTGGGTCTCTGAGAAATTAAGAAGGAAGTCACTATGGAAAGCCAGCAGTGGCTATCTCGTGGGTTTGAGTTAATATTATTCCACTTCATGTAAAATGTAAAAACATTGAAACACTTCAGGTCTGTATACTATCACCCCATCCTTTATGTTCCACTTGTCATATTGATTGAATCTACATATGTTAATAATACTCCATACTTCAGTTTGATAGTTTTGTTTTAGACAGACATCTGTGTTTTAAAAAGATTAAAAGGAAAATCATGTTTACCTACATATGTGCCCTTTCTGTTGCTCTTTATCTCTTCCTGAAGACCTAATAACATTTTTCATCTAATAACATTTTCTTTCAGCATGAAGAAGTTTCTTTAGTATACTGTACAGTGTAGATCTATTGGTGATTAATTTTGTTAAATCTAAAAAAATGTCTTTGTCTTTTTTTTAAATTGTACCTATC
>NW_006408748.1:1874951-1879737 GCF_000296735.1 Chrysochloris asiatica | reverse complement strand
TTAACTACCCCCCTGTTTTTGTTACAAAATTTCTACCTTTATAGTTATGACAGTCGCAGTTAGTCATGATAACAATTACTCATTATTGAATCTAAGAATCTTATCCCCCATCTCTGTTCACCACACTCATCTAGATAAGATGAAAACTATTTACTGGGGACTCTATCTTCCCCTGCACACTCTTAAACTAAACTCCCTCTTGAAAACTTGTAAGCCAGTCAGTTCGTGCCTTTATTTGTCTTCATTCTTAAAGGATATTTTTGCTGGATTTGCTGCAAAGAATATGGGTGTGCATATGTTTGTTTGTATCATGGCTCTCATTTCTTAAGGATATCTACCAAGTACAAGAATTGCTGGGTTAGATGGTTTTTCTGTTTCCAGCTTTTTAGGAAGACACATACGATTTTCCACAGTGGTTCACCATTTTACAGTTCCACCAACACTTTAGGAAGTCCCAGTGTCTCCACACCCTTTCCTGCATTTGTTGTTTTCTGTTTCTTTGTGCTTTGTTATTAATACTGAATAAGATAGTATCATGCTTTGATTTTCTAGTGATCATGAGTCGTCATATATTTGTTGGTTGCCTGAATGTCTTCTTTAGTGACAGGTCTTTTCAGGTTCTCTGCTCAGTTTTTAACTGGATTATTTGTTTCATCTTGTTGAAGTGTTGAAGTATTTTATAAATTTTAGAGAGTCTCTTATCTGATATGTCATTGCCAATTTTTTTTCCCCTAGTCTATGGGTCTTCTTTTCACTCTTGATGTACATTAGTGTCGAATTTTTAGTAGGTCCTGTCATCTATTTTATCTTTTGCCATTTGTGAGTTCATTCAGCTTTTGAATGGTTATCTTCTTGTCTTCCATGAGGTTAGGGGAATTTTCTTCCAGCAACTCTTAAGTAATTTCACTGTGCTTTTATTGTCTTTTCCTGTTCTGGAATTCTGATCGCCTGTAAGTTAGTCTTCCTTGTGGTGTCCCACAGAAATCTAGTCTTTCTTTTGATTAAAAAAAATTTTTTTTTGATTGTTCTTTTAGTGTATTAGTATTCAGAGATTTATTCGGGCTTTGTCCTTTGTCCTTTCAATTTATTGTCCATTTTGAGATATTAGTATTAATCTTCTAGATTTCTGTTTGCAGATTTTGTAGTGTTTCAAAATTTGCATTTATTTCATCTCTTCTTGTAGTGTTTTTCTAAATCCTTCTAAAGCTTTTTCTGTGTTCTCTTTGCTTTCCTCGACTTTCTATCAATCTGTTGAAAATACTTAAATATAATTCTTTAAAATTTTTTCTCAGGTAGTTCTATAGCCTTTTATTCCTCAGAAACATTTTTTGATTCTGTAGCTTGGTCATTTGTTTAAGCTACTCTGTTTTCTTTCTTCTTCTGAGCTAATAAAATCGTCTGTTGTTTCTGAGGGTGTAGTTAGAGAATGGAAGTGTGTTCACCAGTTTCTGTTCACTGTTTGTGCAGTTCAGTTTAGGGTGGGCTTGGCTGGTGTTGGATAATGTGTATTGTTGATCGTGTATTGTTGATCAGGTGGTATAGAAGCCAGTATTAGCTTTTGCCCATGGGTTTGGTTGGGCTGGATTATATGGGCAGACTATTTTGTCCAGAGGGTATGTGTTTGGCTGGAATATATGGGCATTGTTGCTGTCTCCTGTCAGGTAAGAAAGAGCAGAAACCACAAACAAGCAAACAACAGCTAAAATAGAACATAATAAAGGAGAAAAAAACCCAAAAAGGGACAGCAAAAGAAAAAAACTAAAAAGAGAAAAGAGGAACAGGAAAATAGAACTGTACAAGAGAAAAATAAGAGATAAGAAAATGACAAAAAGCAATAAAAAAAAAATAGGAGTTGAAAAGAGAAAGCAGTAATGACAAATCTAAAGGAAAAATAGAAGGAGAAGATCATGTAAATGAGAAAAGCGGTGATAGAAAGCATAAAAATCAAGGGAAGGAAAAGAGGAAGAAGGAGAAGAAGAAAGAATAAACACACAAAATCAGTGAAACAATGAAAGGAAAAATAAACAAACAAAAACCAGTGCAGTTGTTGGACCCAGAGGAGAAAACTCTGGGGGGCTCATGCCAGCCAGGAAATTCATGAGGTAGATGAAGGAGGATGTGACAGCCCCAGATTGAGTTCCTACAGCATAGGTGTTGTCTATGTCCTGGGCACCCAATCTGCAAGTAATTGTTGGAGGCCCTCTACATTGCTAGTTTCATTGTCTGTCAGAACCGAAGGACAGCTGGATGCCGGGTGGCTGATTATGAAGACTCCTGGTAAACTAATTCCAACCTGGAGGCTCTGTGGGTTCTGTAGAAATGGACTATAACCCATCTGAATCTAGAAGCCAAGGTGCTGTTTGTGCTGTGTGTAGATCAAGATGGGAATCGACCTTACCTCTGTTCTACAGTGGAGTATGGGGGGTAGGATCAAATCACACCTTTTCAGTCGTTCCTGTGAATTTTCCCTCAAGCCACTGTCTTCTTGTCGCTCGCAAAAGTTGAAGATAGCTGGTAGTCTGTTCACTAGTCAGTCTCCTCCTTTTGCTGCCCTTGCTCAGCTTCTCCTCCCAGTATGTAGTCACTCAGTCCACTTCTTTGCCCTTTCCTCTGAAGCTCACTCAGTGTTCCTGGATTATCCTCTGTGTCTGTTTCACTTGGTCTCCTGTGTCTTTGTCATAGAGGATCTGTGTAGCATGTCTGCCAGCCTATCATCTTGCCAGGAGTCCTGCTATTATTTCTTCGAATACGTTTTTACTATCCTGTTCTCTCTGCCCTCTTCTTAAGATATTCCAATTACATGTTGCTAAGTGCTGTTGAGTTGGTTGTGACTCATAGTGACCCTGTATAGGGTTTCCAAGGAGTGCCTAGTCTATTTGAACCTTGAGGTCAGCATTCCAGTGCTTATCCTGAAGTGCCACACCAGGACTCCTCCAGTTACAGAGGCATTCACATTTTGATCGTGTCTCATAAGTTGCTGAGACCTCTTTTTTTGGGGGTGGGGTGGACTTTTAATCATGAATTCAGTGAAAGTTTACAGAGATGGTAGTTTTACATTCAACAAATCATACATTTTGTTTCATCTTGATGATTACAATCCCTTCCATATAATTACAGTTACCCTGCTTCCTCCCTATGATTCTTATTTCCATTCCACCCTTATTCCCATCCCTTTTCAACTTTGTCCTTAGGTAAATGTTGCCCTTTTGATCTTGAATGCTTGACCTTTCCATAGTGGATTACCTTATTAGTGCTGTTATTCCCCCCCTATATACCTGTCTACTGCTTGACTGGCACTTGGGATCTGAGGGTGAGTTCCAGTCCTGTCCTGAAGGGGGGTTGAAGGCCAGAGCCTGAGGTTCCTCCAGTCTCTGACTAGTAAGCCTGGTCTTCTTTATAATTTTGAGTTTCGTTCTACATTTATCTCATTCTCAACAGGATCTTCTAATGTGATCCCTTTTAGAGCATTTTGTAGTAGTAACTGGCATCATCTAGTTCTTTGGATCTTAGAGTCGTGATAACTGATGTTCACATGTTCCATTGGTCCATTGGAGTACTTGATTTCAATCCTCTTCAATTTTTATTAATCTTTCGCATAGATAGATACCAAAAGTTGCACCTTAGATGGCTGCTTGTGAGCTTTTAAGATCCCAATTGCTACTCACTGAAGTAGTATGTAGAACATTGTATTTGTGGACTTACTAAGTTCCGTTGAGTTGGTTCCAGCTCACAGCTACCTATATATGGTTTCCATGGAGTAGCTGGTGTATTTGAACCGCCGACCTTGAGGTTGAAACTGACTTTGTGGTCAAGTGCTTATCCTACAGCGCCTCACCAGGGCTCCTTGTGGATTGTTCCGCCAATTAACCATGGTGTCACCTGAGACTATGGTCCTGTGCCCTAGGGCCAGCAACTAATTGCCTTAAGATGTGTGGTAGATTAAGATGATTGTTTTGTTTTTCTAATATTGAACCATCCATGCATGCATGCATGCATGCACGGTATGAATCCACTTGGTCACGATGTATTATTTTTTGATAAGGTTATTGAATTTTGTTGAGGATTTTTGCCTCTCTGTCCATAAAGGATGTTGTTAAGTGCCATTGAGCTGGTTCCAACTTAATAGTGACCTTGTATATGGTTTTCAAGGAGCAGCGGGTGGGTTTGAACTGTTGACCTTGCAGTTAGCAGTCCGGTGCTTATCCTGCACATTAGGACTCCTCTTGAGGAATATTGGTGTATAATTTTCCTTTTTTAGTGATGTCTTTGCCTGGTTTTGGTACGAAGGAGAATTGCTTCTTTTTAATGATGTTTTTATGTTTCAGATCACATAATTTTTATTTTTCTGTCTTCAGGTATATTGATTTTTCTGTTGTGCCAAATTTGCTGTGAAGCATATCTATTAGATTTTTATAAAATTATTAAAATATTGCCTTTTACAGTTTGATTTTATTATTATTTTTTAAAAATAATTTTTATTACTTCCCTTTATGTAATTAGTTATTTTTGTTACAGCAGTTTGTACAAGTACATTTGTCCTTCCCTCATTAACATTAACTCATTGCCTCCTAAAGTTCCTATCTAATCTTTCAAATTGCTGGTCTCAATTTGATCCCATGTAGATAATTGTTAAAAGAGCATAATGCTCAAGATAGATTTTTTTTTTTTTAAACTTTTATTGTGAATCGAGTGAGTGAAGGTTTACTGGACAGCGCATCAGTTTTACAATCAGTAGATCATTGCACTAATTACAATCCTCTCCATATACCATCAGTTAACAGTATTT
>NW_006408748.1:1870556-1874301 GCF_000296735.1 Chrysochloris asiatica | reverse complement strand
GATAAGAATGTTGTTTATTGGTCCAGTGGTGAGGATTTTTGTTTTCTTGACATTGAGATGTAATCCATATCGAAGGCTGTGCTCTTTGATCTTCATAATTAAATGTTTCAAGTCCTCTTCACTTTCAGAAAGCATACCACATTGAAAATATATATTTGTTTAAATGTTGAAAGGGTGCATTTTTTAAGCCAGTCTCTTGCCTGCAGGCACACTGCCTTTCTCAGTCCATGGGCCTAGAGTCCTCAGCTGCTCTGTCTCTGTGCAGCTATTAAAGTTAAACTGTTGTTTGGTTTTAAGAAGATTTTAGGGTATATTTGGTTTAAGACTAATGTTTTATATTAGGGCAGTGGTTTCGGGGTTCATTTATACTGTCGTGGATCTTTGAGCGTTTGATCTTTCACCTCTTTTGGTCAGGATTTTACTATGGAATCTTTGATCACGATGTTTAATGATGATAGTCAGACACCCACTATCCAATTCTACTGGTTTCATGGCAAAGGAGCTTGTTATTCGTGCCCTGTTCCCTCTTATTCCTGACGCTGCTTCTTCTGTTGTTCGAGGTGAATAAACACTGATTGTTTGTGCCTTCGATGACCACTTAAAAGCTTTTAAGACCCAAGATTTATGTAATGAACTTGGAGGTAGAACAGAAACACTAAACATGTTATTGGGATCAATTAACTAACTAGAATGTCCTGTGAAACAATGACCCAGGTGGTATTTGGTTGTATATAAGCAGCCTCAACAGCTACTCTTTTTGATTCTTTAAAATTTTGGTCATTGTAAACACATCTATCAATGAGCTCTGGTATCATAGTGGTTATGAATCGGGCTGCAAACCGCAGGGTCAGCAGTTCGAAACTACCAGCTGTTCCGCAGGAGAAAGATGAGGTGTTCTGCTCCCGTAAAGATTTGCATCCTCGGAAACCCTGTGCAGGGTCACTATGAGTTGGAACTGACTCCACAGCACGTAACAACAACAAACATATCTATCAGAGAACTTTTGATGATTCAACTTTTTGCAGGTTTACAACTTGTTGGCAACAATTACAATAATCTACAACCCTATCTTTAATGCTATTTTTCCATCACCGATAGTCCCTGTTTTCTCCCTCCCTCACACCCACTCCTGCTAACTGTTAATATACTTTGGACGCTATACATTTGCCTTTTCTTTAAAGTGAGCTCAAATAATATTTGTTTTACAATTGGCTTATTTTGCTGAGTGTAATGTTTTCAAGCTCCATCCATACTGTAGCATGTACCAAGACTTCTTCCAAAACAGATCTATTAGTTCTTTTAGCAGCCCATGGCACTTTCAATATTCTCCTCTAACACCATAACTGAAAAGTATCAATTCTTCTACGGTCTTCCTTATTCACTGTCCAGCATTCGCATGCAAATGAGGTTATTGAAAATACCATGGCCTGGGTCAGGCGCACCTTAGTCTTCAAGCTGACATCTTTGCTCTTCAACACTTTAAAAAGTTCCTGTGCAGCAGATTTGCCCAGTAGTGAGGATTTTTGTTGTATTCCATATTAAAGGCTGTGTTCTTTGATCTTCATCAGTAAATGTTTTAAGTCCCCTTCACTTTGAGCAAGCAAGGTTGTATCATCTGCATATCGCAGGTTGTTAATGAACCTTCAATCCTGATGCCACGTTTTTCTTCATAGAACCCAGCTTCTCATATTATATGCTCAGCATACAGGTTGAATAAGTATGGTGAAAGAATACAACCTTGTCACACACCTTTCTTAATTTTTAAACATTCATTGTTCCCATGTTCCATACTCGTATAGCTAGATCTTAAAGGAGCATACTGCTCAAGGCAGACGTGCTTTACAGTTTAGCTATAGTTTGGGTTTAGGAAGACTTCAGAAGATAGTTTTGGTCTAAGGCTTAAAGATAACTCAAAGCAGTAGTTTCGGGGGTTCATCTACCCTCCAGAAAGTCTAGAGTCCATGAGAATTTTAAGTCGTGTTCTGCATTTCATCACTGTTGATTAGAAATCTTATATAGATCACTAATGGTAGTGGGCGTTATCCATTTCTTTTGGTCTTACGGCAAAGGAAGCAGACTATTCGTGGAGACAATTAGCCACATATTTCATTACCTTCTATTCTTGACTCTTCTTTCTCTGTTGCTTCAGTGAATAGAGTAGTCCCATTCTCTTGTAAGCTAATTGATTTTTTTATGTTTTTGGAGTTTTACTATAGTGAATAGATATATTTCTCTGTTATAATTTATTACAGTAAACATTGTGCTACCTAATTTTTTGATGCTTTCTAGGAAAATTGAATATGTTAAAATATGATTTGTAATTGTGTTGTTATGTGCTGTCGAGACAGTTCTGATTCATAGTGACCCTGTATAGGCTTTCTGATGAGTTGTGGTTAGAAGTCCAGTGCTTATTCTACAGTGTCACACCAGAGCCCCACTGATTTATAACTGTTGTTATATGCCATCGTGTCGGTTCTGATTTGTATCCACCCTGTGCACAGCAGAAAGAAATGCTGTCTGGTCCTGCGCAAAGCTCATGATTGTTTTGCTTGAGCCCACTGCTGATGCCACAGTGCCAGTCCATCTCACTGGGTGGGGGGCTTCCTTTGTTTTTGTTTATTCTCCACTTTACTTAGTACAATGTCCTTGTCCAGGGATTGGTCCCTCCAGATTTGTTTGTTATTTTGATAGTCCATGGTATTTTTATATTCTCCAACACCATAACTCAAATGCATCAGTTCCTCTACATCTTCCTTATTCATTGTCCAACATTTAGATGCACATGAGGCTGTTGAAATGCCATATGCTGGGTCAGGTACATTTTACTCCTTATACTGACTTCTTTGCTCTTGAACACTGTCATCTGTCAGTTTGTCATAATATAGTGTCTATTTTTCTGTGATGGTAGAAACTATGCCACTGGTGGTGTAAGAAATTAGCTGGATCACCCATGGTGGAAAGGTTTCAGCTGAGCTTATAGACTAAGACAGACTAGAAAGGAGAGATGGACTCCTTTTTTCTCCCCTTGTTAGTATCTTTTAAAAAACTGTTTTATTGTGAATTATGTAATAGTTTACATGGGCGAACATTAGCTTTACATTCATCCTATCGTATATCACTTCATTGCCATGGTTACAATCCCCTCAACCAACCAGATGGTACACCCTGCAAGTACACCCTACGTCATCAACCAACCAAATGGTACACCCTGCAAGCCTGCCTACTGGTCGTCAGCACACAGCCCCTCTCCCTCTGGGTCTATAGTTCCCAGCTACTCCATCTCTCCACATCATTGTCTCTGCCTCCATCTCTGACGTCGCTGTCTCTGGGTAGGGTCCTGTACTCCACTCTTTTCCCTGGATGGTCCAAGGGCCCTTTGCTCCTGGACTGCAAATTCAACCACTCCCTTCCTTTTGTTACAAAATGTCTGCCTTTACATTTTCCAATCCTCACAGTCATTCCTGATAGTAATTATTCACTATTGTACCACAAGAGTGCCAACCACATCTCCTTTCATTAGTCCCACCCAGACAGATTGGGTACCACTCAGTGGAGATTCTATCTTCCTCCGCACCCTCTGGATCTAGGCTCCCTTTTTTTTTTTTTTAACGTTTTATTGTGAATTATTTGATAGTTTATATGGGAGAACTTTAGTTTTACATTCATTCCATCGTATATCATCTCATTGCCATGGTTCCAATCCCTCCATGCATCATCAACCACCCAAAGGGTATATCCCAGAAAC
>NW_006408748.1:1862924-1869211 GCF_000296735.1 Chrysochloris asiatica | reverse complement strand
CCAGGAGTCCCAGGTCTTGCCACACTACTGGCCAACCAGGTCTCCACCCGGCTTCACAGGAGTCTATTGAACGTGTCTGTACTTAGGTCGCAGCTTTATTGCTGTTTTCCCTCACTTCTCCTTACTGGTGACCATGTTGGTTAGAGCATGTGTCTGCTCGTGTATTCCCATTGAGTCTCAGTCTTGGAAGATGTTTACTTTGAGGGGACCCGACTGCTTTCCTTGATGTCACCTGGGCAAGCAACTTGCTTGTTCTTGTAGTCAGTCGGACTGCCGTTATAATTTTATATTTTTCTTGTCGGTCTTTCTTTCAAGAAGTATCTTCTGTTCTTCTAGCCGCTCCAGGCTGGTCTGCTTGTCCTTTCCAGTAGAAATTTCCCACCTCAGAAGATTCTGGATGGGGTTCAGGATTCCCCCTATGGTCTTATGTAATGCAGAGGCTCTGCAGGAAGCCTCCTTCACTGGGCATGTTGTAGCCCCATTTTAGGTATTTCAGTCAGTTATAGGCAGAAGATGGACTTAGAAGCGTTCTATGGTGATATATCTGGCTCTTCCTTTCTCTCTCCCTCAAGTGTCTATTTTGTAATGAATGGTAGGCAAGGGAAACCAAGATTCAAAAGACAGCCAAGCTTCGTAACATTATTTCCCCCCTTTTGCCCATTCCAACCATGTCTCAATCCCTGTATCCCAGACCCCTGTTGTTCCATGGTTGTGCATACATCATTATTTACCTCTGTTCCACTTAGCCCATGCAGACCTGCCTAATCGTTTTCTCATCCGCCTTGTTCTTCCATTCTCCTCCTCCTCCTTGTGTATTGTCCCCTACTTCCCCAGCACCCAAACTATCCTGTGTCTATTCCTTACCCTGTGCTCCACTTTCCTCTCCCTCCCCTTGTTCCACCGCCCACATCCCAGTGGCCAACAAAGAGCTACCCCCCTCCCCCCTCCCCTTAGTATGGATTCTTTTTTTTAGTCTTTTACAGTAGTGGTCCTATGTAGTATTTTTCCTCTTGTGACTAATTTCACTCAACATAATGACCTCAGGGTTCATCCATGTTATGTGATAGCTTACAGCTTCCTTGTTATTCTTAAAGGTAGCATAATATTCCATTGTGTGTATGTACCACAGAACCGCTGGTAATTTCGAACTGCTGATCTTGAGGTTGGCAGCCTGACTTGTAACCACTATGCTACCAGAGCTCCTTAAAATGTCTTTAGACATCAACAAATGTCTCTCCAGGAGGCAAATTGCCCTTTGGTGGAAACCACTAAGCCCATGGCTAATGAGGAATAATGAGGTAAGTTATGAAGGTTTCTTGGTGTTCTAATTCTCTGCTGTCATATTTATAGGTAAATAGTTCTTGCAAAGATGATGATTTCAGACAGAAACAGCCAAACAAGAGAAAGAGGATCATCTATGATTCAGGTAATAATTTCTCTGAGGAGACTTAAGTTTTAAAATGATTTTATATCCTTTAGAACAGAGTTTTCAGAACTAATGTGAAATACACAGCTCTCTATGATGTTAATGGATGCTTTGAGGAGCGGTCCTTCGTAAAATATAGTTAAAGTTTTTCTACAGGTTTTATTAAAGCCTAAATGTGTTAATGTATTAAAGATTTGTTAGAGGTGTACAGTATGTACCATGTCTCAGACATACTTTGAATGTGGTATATCTAATTTTTTTAAAAAAATTCTAGTAAGTTGTCTTCTAGCTGTGTTTCTTGAAAATTAAATTGATTAATGCTTTAGAATATTGCTTTTAAAACAAACATCTAAATTTTTATTTTTGTGCTTGATTAAAAGGTTCAGCTGTTTTGTTGAATTGAAAAAAAGCTATAAACAACAATTTAATACTTAAAAAATATTTTCTGTAGATAGGAAACTCCAATTTTTGTCCATCTTTTATGATAGTGTTTGTTTTTTTAGGGAGGATCTGTCTGGTTTGCACTCCTGGTTTGTGAAGACTTTTTCAGTGATAGCAGACAGGGGTTAAAGCAGTTCTAAAAGTGGTGGGGTGTAGACTATGTGCCTTTCTGTGCTCTGTCCTGTAAGGCATTTTAAAGGGTTCTTTTCCAGTTCCCTGAGATTTTGCCTCATTTTGGAAACCTTGGAAGCTTAATTTAGAATAGTCTGAGACAGATTTGTAATTATAAATCCATGGTGTAGAGGAAGAGTCAGCACACTAGAGTTAATGCAACACCTATTTCATACTCCATATACCAGGTACTTACACTTTGTCCTAGTGTACATACAAGTGCTTTTGGCAATAAGACTGTGGTAGGCAGAGTGATAGAGTCTTGGTGTGGTGTAGGATAAGCACTGGACTGCTAACTATAAGGTTGGTGGTTCAAACCCACTAGTTGTCCCTTGGAAACCCTTCACAATGTCGCTCAACAACAACAGGCAGAGTAATGGCCCTGAACAAGATCCACAGCCATTCTTTGAAACTGTGACTGTGCTCGGGCCTATGGCAGAGGAGCTCTGGTAGCGTAGTGGTTACGAATTGGGCTGGAAGCCTTAAGGTCAGCAGTTCGAAACTACCAGCTGTTCTGTGGGAGAAAGATGAGGCTTTCTGCTCCTGTTAAGATTTACAGCCTTGGAAACCCTGTACAGGGCTGCGATGAGTCAGAACCAACTCCACGGGATATCACCATCACCACCATGGCAAAGGGGAATTAAGTCAGCAGGTGGGATTCAGGTTGCTAATTGTTGTTGTTGTTGTTAAGAACTGTGGAGTCTGTTCCGACTCATAGTGACCCTGCACAGGATTTCCGAGGCTGTAGATCTTTACGGGAGCAGAATGCCTCATCTATCTCCTGTGGAACCGCTGGTAGTTTTGAACTGCTGACCTTGAGGTTAACAGCCCGATTTATAACCACTACATTACCAGAGCTCCTTGTAGAACTGTCTAATTCAGTTGTTAATTAGATGACCTTAAAACAGGTAAATAATTTTGAGTTATCTCTGTGATTCCAGTGTAATTGCAAGTGTCCTAAAAAATGATTAAGGGAGGCAGAAGAAAAGAGAGAAAAATGAAGATAGGAGAAGTGCAGAGGACCAGAGAGATAGCAGCATGAAAAGCATTCATCCTGATGTTGCTAGTTTTAAAGATGGAGAAAGGAGACCATGAGCCAAGGAAGTGGGTTCTCTTGTAGCGTATCCAGAAAGAACTGCAGCTCTGCTGATTTTAACCCAGTAAGCTCACCAGCTGCTCCTGGAAACCCAATACAGGGTCGCTATGGGTTGGAATCGACTTGACGGCACTTAACAACAACAACAACACCTGTTTCATATATCTAAACTCCAAAACTTTAAAATAATAAACTTGTGTTGTTTTAAGCCACTGAAATGGTGGTAATTTGCCACATTAGCAATAGAAAACTATCCCATAGGCTTGGTAACCTGGAAAATTCATGGAGGAAGTGTAGCTTGAATAGCACCCTAAGGAATTTGCTCACAAAGACTACTTTTTAAACACACTATGTTGTTATAGTTCTTTTAAAAGTTTTGTTTTATTTTTGTCTCACAGATTCAGAATCAGAAGAGACAGTACACGTTAAAAATGCCAAAAAACAACCAGAAAAAATGTCACTGTCTACTAAACATGGTAAAATTCTGCGACAGGATTCTGTTACATACATTTCAGAAACAGGTAAGGGTTCTGAGTAGATTTCGTGTTTTAGAGGGCTGCAGTGTATGTGGTTTACTTTGAGTTTTTATTATCTTTTTTTGCTTTGTTGATTGGATTTGTCAGAGCAAGACTGTAATTATCTTTGGCATTTGCTACAGATTCAGGTATTGGATTAAAGGGCCCATTACAGGGGAACTGGCCCTTGGAATTTAAATGTGGCAGTTTGAATCCACCAGCTGCTCTGCTGGAGGAAGATGTGTCAGTCTGCTTACCTAGAGATTTATAGCCTTGGAAATCATATGTGGCGCTTGTACTCTGCCCAGTAGTGTCTCTGTGAGTTGTTGTTGTTAGGTGCCATCGAGTCATACTGACTCATAGTGACCCTGTGCACAACAGAACAAAACACTGTCTGGTCCTGGGCCAACTCACAATTGTTGCCACACTTGAGCCCATTGGCCACTTTGCCAATTCATCTCACTGCGATCTTCCTTTTTGTCTCTGACCCTCCACCTTACCAAATGTGATCTCCTTCTCCAGAGACTGGTCCCTCCTGACAGTATGTCTGAAGTATGAGAGACAAAGTTTGGCCATCCTGGCCTCAAGGAGCACTATGGCTGCACTTCTTCCAAAATGGATCTGTTGTTTCTTTTGGCAGCCCATGTATTTGGCACTTTCAGTATTCTCCTCCAACACCATAGCTCAAAAGCATCAATTCTTCTATGGTCTTCCTTATTCACTGTCCAGTTTTCACATGCATATGAGGTTATTGGCTTGGGTCAGGCACACCTTAGTCCTCAAGCTGACATCTTTGCTCTTCAACACTTTAAAAAGGTTTTGTGCAGCAGATTTGCTTAATGCAATACATCGTTTGATCTCCTGACTGCTGCTTCCGTGAGTGTTGATAGTTGATCCAAGAAGAATGAAGTCCTTGACAACTTTAATCTTTTCTCTGTTGATAAGAATGTTGTTTATTGGTCCATTGGTGAGAATTTTTGTTTTCTTGACATTGAGATGTAATCCATACTGAAGGCTGTGTTGGAGTCCACTTAATGACAGTGGGTTTTTTTGTTTTGTTGGTTGGTATTTTGAATCATAGGAATTGAAGCTCTATCTTGAGTCATACATTAAAATGTTAGTGGGTTGCTTTAAAGAGCAGTTTTAGGTTTATAAAAGAACTGTGAAGAAAGTACAGAGTTCCCGTATTAAACACCCTGTCCCTTTTCTCTTATTGCTATCTTGCGTTGTTGTTGTGAAGTGCTGTCAAGTCAGTTTCGACTCATAGTGACCCTGTATAGCGTTTCCAAGGGACCAGCTGTTGAGTTTGAACCACTTACCTTGTGGTTTAAACCAACCTCGGGATCCAGTGCTTATCCTGCATGGCCCAGCATTTGTTACCATTGACGAACTAATATTGATACGTTTTTGTTAACTAAAGTCCACAGTGTGCATTAGAGTTTGTGCTTCGTGTTGTGCAGTTCTGTGGACTTTGAGACATGCATAATGTCCTTTGTCTATCACTACAGTATTGTACAGAATGGTTTAATTGCCCTGAAAATCCTTGGTGTTTCCCCTGCTTGTCCTTTCCTCTCCTATATGTGCCCTGACAACTGTGATGTTTTTATTGCCTGTCGTTGTGCCTTTTCCACGTATCATCTAGTTAGAGCCACCCAGTCTGTAGTCTTTCAGACTGCTGCATACTATTGCTTAGTTATAATTTTCTTTATGAGCAATCTGCCATTTGCCTTTTTCAAATTAAAAAACTTGTCAGTCTGGTCATCATCAGCGGCATAAGGCAGTTATCCAAAACTTGAATATCTTTCTCTTTTTCTAAGCCAGAGCTTCTTTTGGTTTTTAATCCTAGTTGCCCATTGGAACCACCGAGAGAGCTTTTAAAATTCTGATGCTCAGACTGCACCTTAGACCAATTAAATTGGGATTTCTGGGAGTGGGATTTGTGTTTCTGTTTTAAAATTTTTTGTTGCGAATTGAGTGAAGGTTTTACATTCAACAGATCATGTACTTTCTTTCTTTTCAATGATTGCAATCCCCTCCATGCAATAATAGTTGTCCTACTTCCTCTCTTTGACTACCCAGGTACAAAGATCCTCTTTCAAACTCTTTATATATTTGTGAAATGTATAAGTAAATATATATCCACTCTTCCTCCCAGGCCCTGTGTCTCTGTCCGTGTGTCTACACACAGAACACTGGTGTCTAAGGTTGTGGCCGTCAGTGATTCCAGTAAGCGGTTAAGGTAGAAAACTCCTACAGGACTAGGAATGGACTTAATTTGTTCACTGAGTTTAAACTGCTTCTTATTCATGTCTTTTGTTTCCTGTTAGTAATTCTTTCATGTTCTTCTGAAATCTTTTTTCTTTTTTTTTGAATTTTATGGAATTCAGACTTCATCTTCTCTCAACTTGGTTTTAATGCATTGTTTTGTTGTTGTTAAGTGCCATCGAGTTGATTTTGACCTGTAGGGTTTCTGAGGCTTCAAATCTTTGCGGGAGCAGAAAGCCTCATCTTTCTTCTACACAGCAGCTGGCAGGCTTGAACCACCAACTTTGTGGTTCACAGTCCAGTGCTTATTGTATGGAGTGGCTTTATATTCTTTTTGAAGTTTTGTTAGAGTTTATAATCTTTCCGTACAGTA
>NW_006408748.1:1853719-1856079 GCF_000296735.1 Chrysochloris asiatica | reverse complement strand
GTCTCATGCATTTCCAAAGCTTGCCCACTTTCCAGTATGGAGTGTAGGTTTACCTCCAACTCATTTGTCTCAGTCACTTTATCTCGTTTCTAGACATGTGCTGATAAGATTATCTGCTTCTGTTTTTTGGGCCTATTCAATGGTTAGCTTAGCTATGGCATTAATACTTAGATGGGTGTGTGTTTTGGTATTTTTTATGCTTTCTTACTGCCTCCAGGTAGACGTGATCAGGAGATGGGCTTCCTTTTTCACTCTTCTTCCTGAGAAATTTCAAGATGCCACTGTTGGTCATTATGACGTAACTCAGGATTTTATTTTTTGGCCTGTTTCCTTTTTAGTCTGCCTTTCCTGCAGTCCTTTTTTCTAGTGATAAACAGTTCAGGGCTGGCTGTGGCCGTGTTGCACTGCCGTTTGGTTTCAAGTGGAAACTGTCCCTTTAAATTTGGAGATCTGTATGCATACGTAATAGAACCCTTGGAAGGTGGGGGTGGGTTGTCCACTTGCTCAGGCACCCCCTCTAGTCACCGGAATGGAGGTGTGCATACAGCAAGAGGCCAATAAACAGATACGAGAAAAAGAATGTCCACACCTTTATCTCTGCATTTCTGTCATGGGGCCGTGGCTACTCTGATCCTTCCCCAGTTTCTTCTCATCCAAGATGGCTGCTCAGGGAGCAGCTGAGCACCTTGTATTAGTAAACACTGGATTGCTTCTGCTATAAATTCCACTGGCTGTAAACCTTCCAACTTTCTAAATATTCCTTTATATGTGGTTCAGAGTTTTGGGACCATTGCCTGAGCCTGCTTGGTCAGGTATTCCTTGTTGTTGCTGTCAGAGCTCCCCACTGCACTTCCATCCGGTCCGCCATCTTGTTTGTTCTCTGTGAAACTTTTTTTTATATGTTGTTATTAAGTGCTGTTGAGGCAATTCCAACCCATAGCTACCCCGTGTAGGGTTCTCATGGAGCAACTGGTGAGCTTGAACCACTGAACTTGCGATTCAAACAACTTTGCAGTCTGATGCATTAGCCAGCAGCGCCACATCAGCACTCTTTCTCTTAAAAATTTTTGCATTCTAATGTAGCAATAATTAAGTATATAATAGTTTTTCATGTTTGTGATTTATAATTTATCCCATATGTATCTTGATTCCCTGTATTCTCTGGTTATGCTAAAGATTTTAGCATTGGTGTTTTTCAAAAAGACTTTCCTTTTTTTTTGTATTTGTTTGATCTGTTTTAAGAATTATCAGAGAATAAAAGGCCTTCATACATGATTGTGTACCAGTCTTAAATAGTTATTTCATAGATAGTATTCTTTTATGGTAATAAGCCTTGAGTTATATTGACATTGTAGAGAAAAAAATGTCAAAATGAATGTGTTGTAAGTAACTTTGATTCTAAAATGGTTAATTCCTGAGTAGACCAGGAGTACTGGTATGGTGCTTTAGGATAAATGGATAAATACTGGACTGCTAACTGCAAGGTTGGTAGTTCAAACCCAGTAGTCACTCCTAGGAAATCCTATACAGGGTTGCGGTGAGTCGGAACCATCTCCCACGGCACTTAAAAACAATAGAGATCATAACCATAATACAAAGTCAGACATCTTAACGTTCAGAACTCTCAGAGCCTGTTGAATTGTAGAAATGGGGCCATGAGATGGGGCCATGCGAGCATCTGATAACTCATTGGTATTTTCCTATTGAGGTAAACCTCTGAAATAATTATTTTTGGCACTCTGTCACTGCTGCTGCTTATTAAGTAAACACCTCATTGAAGAGACATGATCAAGGACATCATTATTTGGATACAGTATATTATAACTTACATACAGTTAGCTTTTACTGAGTGTCTGTTACGTGACAGATTCTAGTTGTTGAGGATACTTAAAAGATAACTAAGGGCTCTCGGGTGCTGTAGGAGTTGACTGAGCCAGCCAGTAGTGGGAGGAGGCTGTCTAGAAGGGTGATATTTGACCTGGCTGTTGAATGATAAGTAGATGAATATGACAAGTTAAGGGAATGAAGTTATTTATAGTACAACATCATGTACAAGCTTCATATGTTCATAGAACAATGAAGAGATTGCTTATCTACATAATGAGGAGTAACAGGAGGTGGAGATAGCCAGATTTGAGATGACCTTGCAAATTCCACAGATGAATTTAGACTTGACAAAGCAGGCAAAAGGGCACTGTTGAAGTTTTTTTTTCTTAAATGTTTTATTGTGAATTATGTGATAGTTTACATGGGAGAACATTAGTTTTACATTAATTCTATCATATATTGTCTCATTGCCATGGTTACAATCCCCTCCATGCAATCCTTCCCCCATATCCCCCAGGTCTTCAGCACACAGT